>NC_037596.1:23159984-23264328 GCF_003073045.1 Pomacea canaliculata | reverse complement strand
GAGAATTGCTATAGTAGTTTCTATAATAAAGTTACAAAAATTATATAAAACGTCTGAAAACGACCAGAAACATGAATTTCTAATGAGACGCTTTGTTTCTCGTTCTTTTGCTTCTGTTTATTTTTACAATGGTTTTTCGCCCTTAGGTAATCATACCAGAATAACTAAATTGATACATATTTCACACTCTGCAATGTTTATTCTGTATTGATACTCGGCAGTTGCACTGACTTTCATGTTTTCAGTTTTATCGACGATACTGGGTAACATCGAATCATAAAGTCACATGATGTGATTCTTCTGAAATCGTTGCTCTTTATCGTGAAATCCAACCATTTTGAAATGACCTGGATAACCTTATGTTCGGAGGTAAGAAATGTAATACGTGGAACTGTTACATAGAAGAGAACAATAATCTGTTAGATCCTGATAATTTTTACAGGAGTCATCAGGTCTAGAGCAGTCAGTCTGAGGTACATGAAGTGTACAACATGGAAAGCCAGCGATAAGAAAGAGTGATCGCGCTGCATAAAGCCAGAGGAGCAGATCCTCGTCTTCAAGATGAATTGTAGGAATTTGTAGGCGCATCGTTCTGATCATCGTTTTTATATTCTGTTAAATCACGCAGCAGAGATGTGTGTAGAGGACGATGGATGCTGTTCTGTGGTTGGTCGTCGCCTCCGCATTGTCGGTGACTTCTAGTTCGCGAGGTTTTTCTTTCCCGACATGCCTGCGTCACGGGTGCGCTGGTGGGTAGAAAAAGGATTTTCTGCAGAGACCAGAAAAGTAGTAAATAATGCCAAGAGATCCATAAACCATCAGTTAGGGGGTACCTGCACGTCCAGTGGAGAATCTGTAATTAAGTTCAAGGCAAAGCTACGTTTTGTTTTCAAGCTAATATATAAGCAACAGTTGACAGAAATTTTGAGCTTATAGTATAAATTGTTTGTCCGTGAACATTGAGCAGATGAGAGACAGCATGTGCGCAAACAATCGGATCACGTGACTCCTGGATTTGCGATGCAACACCACTCACGTACACACCAGCCATGCGAAACTCACACACTATGTTGCATTTCTTCACAGTATTATGTTACCTGAGAGATTTGGTCCACGTCTCTATCCAGTGTTTCTCGATTAGCCATCTTCGATGATCGCTTAAAGTTTGCGTCATCCATTGTATGTCGCTGAGTCTTCGATCGCTTCTCAACTTCATCCGCAACATTCGGATGCGAGCAGAAAAAGTGCGCGCTGAACAGAGGTAACATCCCGTCAGAGCTTAGGAGGCATCTAGTGTATATTCGTATAATTAGAATGTGTCGAATTTGTAATTTGAGAAAAGCGCTGTCTATGGATTGTTGTGTGTGTGTTTTTTTTTTAAAAATTAGAATCCAAGAATTTTGCAAGATAGTAAGCGGAGGCATCTTATACCAGATTGAACGTGACCAAGTTACAATTTTTTCTGAATGTCCTCGATTCATCACGCACATTCTACATGTACATGCAATGTACGGAAACTTAATTTACAAAAATTAAAAACATGTAAAGAAAGATAAAATAGAACGAAGACGTCTTGGCTCATGAAGCTGAGAATATGTGCGAAATGTTCTGTCACTTTGCTGATAACCCTTTAAGAACAACGCTGTGGTGGGAAAACCTCAAAAAAAAAGAATGAAACTACGATAGCTTTCATTCACTTTTTGTCTCTCATACTCACAAAGCTTTCACGTAATCACAATCTATTCTGCACTTGTTCTAACAATCGTCGATGTATATTGTCTCATCTTGTTCATACGTCTGTCTCTCCTTCATACACTTTTGATCTTGTTCCACTTTCATTTGCTCATACACCTGCTCGAAAAACTTGGCTCATACACCTTCCCAGTCCACCTCTGAGACAACTTTGCTCCCTCCTCTATAATTTCTCGTTTGTGGAAACACCTACGTTTATATTTTGTCTTCCTTGTTTACATATACTTTCTCTCATTTGCTATGGTAATGGACTGAAATTGTTGAAGTCTTGGTGATCACCCTCCTGTTAGGGCCGATTGCCTAAACAACTATCATTCGATCTACTGCAATTTTATGCAATGCGAGTTTCAAGAGACATCTGTGAGGTCTTTGTGTATATTGAGACCCGCGGTAAGTTGGCACTAAATATAAGTAAATATAATAAATGATTGTCCTCTCATTTGGCTCTATACACTCTCCAACTTTCACACACGCTCTTCCCATCTGGCTCTTCTAAGTATTTCTTCTCATGTTAACAAACACGCTCAACTGCTCATTAATGTTGAGAGTTATCTTCATCAGTCCAGACAAACGATCCGTAGTGATGGAAGATAATAAAGGGAGAATATCTATAGTTTCCTGTTTATTGAAATTTTTCCAAAGATTTAATGCCATTTGCTTCAGTCTTGAAAGATTAATATTAAGCCACAATTTATATGTCTTAATTCCCGCCCACACACACAGCACACGCATACACACATATCAGCAATGTTCCAGAAAGAGGTAGACAACTCAGCTTTGAGCATGTTTGTTCCTGGAGCAGGCGAGGGCCGAACAGCAAGTTGTTCCCGTTGTGCTAACGATTTCTTTCTTGACTGAATGCGCGAATAAGAGAAGTTCATTCTTCGGTCCGGTGCGCTATGGCGTGCACTGGAACAGCCTACCCATTCCGCGTTCTGATGGCGAAGGAACAACAGATTTCAAAAAAGGAACAACGATAAATCTCTAAAGGAAAAAGCTGAACTGATGTCACACACGCCTTGAGGACAAGCTGTGTATACTACATCCTTATCTTGCAAGTTAGCTTTCGACAGTGGTAGCTTTTGTCAACACACCCAGGGTTCTGTTTGCTCTGATAGAAAATTGTAACCTCCCCCCCCTCTCTCTCTCTCCTCATCGTTTTGGCTTTTGCTATTTCCTATAGTTTATTACCCGTACTTTATTTCTTACACCTATTGACATTATACTGATGTTTTCTCTTTCTTCCGTCTCCCTCGCCTCAGCCTCCACGTCATGTCGTGATATCTATCTCCTTAACTTATACAATCGTTTGTTTGAGAACGCTCAACACAAAAGGTAAAAATAAAAGTAAATTTGAAAAATCCTATTAAGCAGAAAGGAAAAAACACTCTGACCCAACGAGTTAAAGCACACATGTCCAATTGCAACATTTTCAAGAAGGAGGAATGACAGAAATATGTGAAAAAATGACCCATTAGTGCAGATAATGTGTCGGCCATACATATGTGGGTGGCCTCATCCATGTGGAACTCTTCCGTCGCCATGGAACCACGAAGGTAAGTCGAACAAGCAAGCGTCTTCCGCACTAGCGTTGGTGTCCCTGCAAAAAGAAAGCAAAAGTTGTGCTAAACCGATGGTAGGTGTTCAAAAGAGAATAAGGGTTTCAGCTGGTAACAGACAAACACGACCTGATGGCTCGTTTAAAAAAAAAAAAACAGCACAAAAACTGATAAAATCATAATGATTGGTGACTGAATCAGCGAAAAAAAATGCATAAGAAAGGATGAATCGAAATCGATAACTAATTTGTTTACTTATATAGACATTAATGAAATAACAATATTTTTTAATTGCGAAATTAAGAATGAACAAAGAATCACTCACTAATAAATTAATACTCACACATAACACAGAATAGCCACAGAAAGAAGCGCGAAGTGTGTTACTTGTCCAGGTCTTCGACGAGCCGAACGAGGAGAGAGCGCAGAAACATCCTTGTTTTTTGCATAAACCCTGAAACAGAAAGGAAGAAAAATTGTTGACGAAAAGATAACTAAAAAAAATAACGTCGAAATCCAAATCCGAAAGTTTTCTGTGACGACATAGAAGTGTTTTCAGTCTCATTATTGTTGGTAGAACACTCGTATAATCAACCCACACTCATCTAGTGCTGATATTCTGAATTTTGCTGCCACATAAAGGCATAAAGAAATAAATACAGGGACGATCATTTTTTGAGATAATTGTTTCCCTACTCCGTGTCTCTCCTCTCTCTATCTTTCAGTAAAGCCTTTTTTTTTTTTTTTTTTTTTTTTTTTTTTGAAACTGGAGATGAAAGCAAACTTACCGTCAGCAAGTTAACGCTTGTCATCAGGTGAGAGCATTTTAAGGGGTCTCCCAGCTCTGAGCAGCCGCTTCCATGGCAGGTAACTGGTTTTGTTGTGCAGGTATTCCGAGATGCTAAGTGCAGTGGAGTAATTCAAGCAAACTCACCCTACAACGAATCAAAGAAATTCTGTGCAATCTCCTCTGCCAGACTCCACTCCTCTGTCTGCTATAGGTCAGTACCTTGTTCTTTACCTTCCATGGTAATCAGGTTCATTTGCTGGGAGGTGTAGATGGGAGTTTGTCACAGAGCAGTTTAATCTGTCTTTGCATCTCCTGTTTGTTTTTAATTTTTAAATGTAGTTTTTCAATCAGAAACAACGAAGTTTGAATGACAGTCGCTACAATAGTTTCCGTTTATGATACAGCTGAGCTACTTGAGGAAACATTGCCATAGATGAATGCGAAAAGCATGTTACATGGTAACACATCATCACATCATCATCATCATTGTAACACTTACTGGCAGGTTCCACGAGTTCCGAATTAATCTGTACTCGGTGCGTTGGTATTTTCTGCCAATCAACTCTGTTTTCACTTTTACCTAGAGGCGTGTTTATTTTGTCTAATAAATAAAGCGTAAATTCGCGATGAATATTTAATAAGCCAACTGTGCGATGACTAGGTGCACAAAACGATGTTTTGGACGGTATAACTGGACCCACAGAATGATTTACATAACAAACGTTGACGCGGTAACACTCATTCACGTGCATCAAACTAACCTCTAGTGAACTTTGCTAATAGGCTTTCATTATGTGAAAATATAAACCTTCTTTGCAAGCTTAGCATACTTGTGCATGAAGCTCAGGATCAAGCGGCTTTCATGCAAATGTCGGGAATTTAGAAGTCACAGCATAGCTGAGTCTAGAAGTTCGCAATCCATGTCAATATATTTCTAATATAATGTTACTTAGAGCAGTCGAACCCAAAACACTCTATCATAACTCATTTTTTTTTGATTTTTTTTTTTTTTTTTTTTTTTTTTTTTTTTTTTTTTTTTTGGGTTTTTTTTTTTTTTTTTTTTTTATTTTTTTTAGGGGTCATTTAGAACAAATTTTTATTATTACAAAATATATGCAATACTCAATTATAAGAGGTGCACAGACTACTAGGAACGGACTGTATATAAAAAATATAGACAGTCATGCAGATAAGTAATGTCAGTCCAACAAATTGCCAGTAAGACAAAGACTAAACGTGAATCATGTGACACTTAAGAAATTTTTTAAGTTAATTAAAATGTCCATCTGTAAAACCTCAAACTCTAACAGACGCAGGCTTTGAACATCGGAAACTCGCCCCTTGGACATCCTTGCGAGACTTAAGTCCTTTTGTTGCTATGGTAACAGTCTCACGCTCTGCTCTTTTGCTGCCGCCACTGTTATCTTGTTTGAGCTGCGAGATGAGCGCCCTCCAGCGAGTCGTCGTAGTTCAATCGGTAAACCGACAGCCGAAATTACCCGAATCCCTGCCTCCTCGTCATCTGGAGCTGCAATGTTCCTCAACGATGTGTTCTGCGAAGACATTAAGACAAACACATTGTGAGTTTTTGACGGATAAATTATGGAAGGAGAAATGAGATGTCATTCATGTTCGTTAGTGGTATGAAAGTAGGCATGTCAGTGAAGATTTAAACAGACGAACGAACGCCGACGACGACGTTCGATGGATACGAAACAAGTGTTATCAACAATTCTGTGAACATTAATTCGATTTCATTGTTTGGTACGTTGGGTGGTTGGGTAGTGCGTCTTTTCTTGCTTTTCTCTTGTTATATGGTCTGCGCATGCGCGTCTCTACCTTGCCAATACTGACGCCTAAGCAGCTACGTCACTAGGGACGGATCGGCCGTTGCGTGTGGACTGGTGCTAGTCAAAAGGTGAGGAATGTCACCGTGAGATTCGAAAGACACCGAGGCAGTTTATACCTCGACACAAATCTGCTCGTGACTTCTCAGAATCTTGACACAGAGGTCAGAGATTATGTAGGATATTTATTTTCCTAAAATTTGCTTAAGCAAATAGGTCCAAATACAAATCGTTTTGATAATTCTATAGCTCAAGAACCATAATGTCATCCGGGAAAAAACACGTTCAGGAGCAAAGACCCCCCCCCCCCCCCCCCCTCAAAAAAAAATTCCTCTTGCCTCCAGGGGCTGCATTTATGAAACGAGTCAAACGTTTCCAGTGGAAGTTTGTGACCTAAGGTCGAATATCTACTCGAATAATGAAGCCGCTCTTGGGATGCAGCTTTTTGTGAGGAACATTCTATTTGCTACTTTATCTTTCCAACACTGTAATGAGTCAGGTACCCTTCTACGCTGGACTACGCTAGTGTGAAGCAGCTGCGCTACACGGGGTATCGAACCGACTCGTATCCGGATTCCACACGTCACTCTACTGCGGCTACCCACCTCTCTAGTAGACCTGGTGCTGAAATTACGACTGTCAGCTCACTGCTGCCTGTTTCCCTTGCGTTCAGTTAAGTAGCGTTGCTGGAAACGCTGATCTCTCCCGCTGGCGTCGGGTCACCATGACAACTGGGTAACTGTTTTGCACGTTCCAGCTTTCCATGATGTCTGATAAGTTCAGTGGATCCCGGTCTTTTCGCCTCCTCGCAAGCAAACTTCACTGTCGGTTCCACATCACCTCTTTTCTGCTCTCTGGAGATCGGGCGCCGGGGAAACTAGCGTCCTCATTGTCTGTACCTTTTATATTTCGATCAGATTGCGGGATCTAAGATTCTGCTCCATAAGACCTCGAGTTTACACTTTCATTGATCCTTCACCCGTGTGCGCTTTCTGCCAAGTTCTGAGGACTTTTGCTGTGTATCAGTCTTACACGAACCGGTACAGATGGAAGACAGCAAGGATAATTTCAATGTATCAGTCATTTCTACTTTCATGCTAAAGTTTAATTATGCCTCTCTTTCCGTCTTTGTCTCTATGTTTATTGTCTGTCTCCGTCTTCCGTCGTAGTCCTCTGTCTAGTAACACGCCCAATCACTCTAAAGGTCTCGTGATACACATAATAATTGAACTTTAAAACAACCGCATCATAGTGGGTTTATTATGGACAGTCGATTACATACCGTCACAGGGTTTCACAGATCCTTCTTGTGTCGCCTGCTATGTATTAAACGCATGTAAGTATTCGAAAACAACAGAGAGATTTTGCAAGAACACAAAAATTGCTAGCTTTGTTAGCTAATTTTTTTTTTTTTTTTTTTTTTTTTTTTTTTTTTTTTTTTTATTTTTTTTTTTTTTTTTTTTTTTTTTTTAAATTTTTTTTTTTTATTTAATTTTTTTTTTTTTTTTTTTTTTTTTTTTTTTTTTTTTTTTTTTTTTTTTTTTTTTTTTAATTTTTTTTTTTTTTTTTTTTTTTTTCTTTTTTTTTTTTTTTTTTTTTTTTTTTTTTTTTTTTTTTTTTTTTTTTTTTTTTTTTTTTTTTTTTTTTTTTTTTTTTTTTTTTTTTTTTTTTTTTTTTTTTTTTTTTTTTTTTTTTTTTTTTTTATTTTTTTAAAATACTCTATTTGTGAGATGAGTTGCTTCCTATGGCCTGTTTTCATCATTCGCACGAGTAGTTCCGATCCACTTCTGTCTGGTACTAGCATTCATACACGAACAAAACATCGAGAATAGAAAGACAAACAAGTAACGAGTTCAAAGATCACATATCATTAGTTAAGCAAGGTAGAATCTGCGTAACTTTCACCCATTTGTGATCTATTGATGGAAACTCATTTTTCCATTTCTTCTTCTTGCAAACAAGTAGAAGAAAATAGGAAAAATAAAGAAACAGCTATTAACAACACCATAACCATACACACAGAGAACAGAAACACATCACAAACACCACACAAAAAGAGAGGGTAAAAACTAAAGATTAAGCAAACTGGAGAAGAAGAAAAAAAAAGACATTCAAGCAACACAAAAAGAGGAAGGAAATGGATATTAAGAACAGGGGAAGCCGCTTGATAGAAAGAGAGGCGAGAGAAGTAATGTTAACGAATAAAGAATAAAGACCAGGAAGGTATAAATAAGGATAGGACAAGGACGATGAGAGAAGACGACAGAGAGACAGAGAAGACATTTGCGTTAACTGCTGTAATGAATGAAATAAAGAAGGGTTGAGCATGCTTTACACAGTTTAATTCTCCCAATAAGTACTTTAATAGAGGTAAAAGTTCCCCTCAAAGTCATAGACATGGAAGAATTGGCACGGCTACCGGTGAAGGGGGACCTAGGAAACTTTTCCCTCAAAGGCTCTGTCGTGAAATCGCGGAATGCTCGTGAATCAAAGGGAGGTACTGGCTCCAAAAAAGGGGGATAGTTTTTACTTATTTTCGAAAGAAAGCAATAACATAGTAAACCAATAACAGCAATCTCCGAGTAAATTTACTACTTCAGTCGTTTCGTGAACAGAGCAAGGGCAGTGGGATCCGATTGTTGAAGCAAAATTGTGTAATTCACTGCTTTCTTATTCTATTGCTAAAAAGGGTATTTTTATCATTTTAAATATAATATATATCCACTAAGTAGAAATTCCACTAATGTAGAAAGTCATACATTTCACACACAGCAATCCTTTATCCCAGTGTCCGCAATCGCTGCATTTGGGCATCTTCTTGTCATTATCTTTCATCGTTTTTCATCTTCGCTATTCACCTTTCCAGGCAAATCACCAAAGAAAGGGTAGGGGAGAGAACAACTTCAACAGGAAGCAGGGCGGCAGACCTGCACAGTGCATAAGTAAAGTGAAATGAACCCGACTGAGGACATCTGTTGCGTAACATTAAGCTCCTACGCACAGATCCGCCGAGACAAGCTCGCGGGAAGATTGAGCATCATGACAGACAAATAGGGTACGGTACCCCGGAGAGACGGGACGACTGGGGAACATGAGAAAAATTTGGACACAGACGCCAGCCCGGTAACCCATCCAAGGGCACTGTTCCCCATTCTCACGCCTCATAACCCTTCAAAACTAAACAACAGGAAATATTCTTTAGCAGGAAACTGTAAGACCAGATACTGATCACATTAGGTTGAAAGTGTTTCTTTTAAGACACCGATCCACTGTAGTTGTCTCAAGTGCTCTTTTAAGCTCAGGAACCTACGGTCTTGAAATGCTGGCTTTCTTCAAGCCGGAATGGCACCGACCTGCGTATTTGGGTTTTAGACTGTTTGAGAAGATCAAAGCTTGAACAACTTTTTTTCTCATTAAGGAAGAAACTACATCAGAGATTTCGTTAACTCGTGAAGCCGGGTGTAGTGTGTTGCCTCTGAGGGGGAATTTGTGTCACATATATTTCAGACTATATTTTTCATTCAAATCAATTGAAATTTGGCTTTTCACTGTCTGTTTTGTTTAGTGGGGTAATACGTGGCCTCTCGCCGAGCAAGCACTAAGGCTATAAGGTATCACGCAAAGCAGCGAGTTCATAACATGCAAGAGAAAGAAAAATAGATTTCCGAGACGAGATCCGAACTCAGGACAGCACAATGTGCCTCAGTAATTGGTGTAGGCGCTCGCCGTCGCCACCGGAACTCCCGTAAAGATTAGGGGAAGGTTTTGGTGGCCTGAGTTAACAAAAACTCGTTTCTATAATGTCAAGTGCCTGCTGCTGAGATTCAAATGAGAAGCAATCCTTTAATTATCAACCTACTTTAATGCCTCTCTTTAAACGTTCGATCACGAAATTTCACGCATGCGTATAGGTGCTGGTCCACTGGAACACACACACAAAATAGGAGGTAAAAAGTGAAGTTTATAAACGTGTTTCTGCGATTGCATCCTATGACGAGAAGGCATCTAATCTGGCTTGCCAGAAAATTCGAGGTGGTTGCAGGCATTACTTCACGTAGAAATGATGCTGTTGAGGCGGGACGGAGTCTTGATTTTACTATCAACTTCCTGTGTAGTGACGGATTCTTCTGTAGAAGTCTTTAGCATCGCTGGCGGATGTCTTGACAGGACTGGTCATCTACCAGAGCTGGAGGGTGCGTTTGAGGAGCGAGTTAAAGTAGAAAATGGGTACAAAAAAATGAAATGATGTGCTGAATCGGTTCAATTAAAGGGGGGGGAGAAAACAAGAGAGATAAACTGGGATGAGAAGTTGGAGGCAGAGAGAAACGGAAAAGTGAAAAGATAAAGGGAGGGGAAGAAGATGAGATAGAACAAAAAGTGGCCGAACAAAGTTGCAGAATAATGAATGTCTCAGCATTTTATCACACATTTCCATCCTCGCACACCCACACACTTCACCTTGAGACACCCACACTAATCTCACACAATTAATCACATTTCTCTCCAACTCCCACCTTTGCACTTATATCTAAATGAAGTTCCATGCTGTATTCACCATGCCTTGTTCTACTTACCTTGCCACACCAGGTCGTAATGAAGCTGGGTGTAACCCCAGTCAGACTGTCCTGATAACTCGATTTAAAGGACAGCGGAAATCACTTTTTGTCCATTGTAGACGCTTAATTTCGTCCAAACGGAAAGGATTATTTTTTTACAGGCATATTTGTGACTACAATCTTGGTGGATTAGTGCAAAATGGTAAGGATATGAATAGGATGGGAGGAGTGTCTTTCAATCAAGGAATATTGATTTTTTTTTGCAGACAGTAAGTCTCACAAAATTTGAGTTCATCGGTCATACAGACCGACCCACACCGCACACGTCAACAAAAACATTAACATTTTCCACTGCAGCGAACGTAGTCGGTCCCCAGGTAATTCCACAAGGTAGCGAAACTTCATTAAGCCAAGTGTCATCCCCCATGGCCATAGTCAGCAGTCCCGACCACCTGAACACAAGTAATTGAAAAAAGCAGCAATTGCAACCTAAGGGTTCTCGTAAAAACCTGCGCACAGATTAAAGCGCACTTTATTAAAGTGGATATTTTATGCTATGCAAATAATTGAAGCAATCTCGTCTTTTGCATCAAGAAGTCACCAAATTAGTCGAGGGTTTTTCGACTTATCAATGTCACGTTGACGTCATTTGCCGACGTCATAAGAAGCTATTTTGTCAAATGTAACATGGACGATATCTTGTCAGTCATCTTCTCACACATACATAAACATACAAAGTAATAGAAAGAAACTTATTGACAAAGTTTTTTTAAATAAAATAACACGTTTATCACGTGCAATCCCTTGAAACGTACCATGTGCGCCGTCTCATGGGCGATAACTCTTGTCACCGCTTCCTTGTCGTTAATGCTCGCCATTTCTTCCGAAAGCAGCATAGAGTTCTCGCTGTAAGACACGAGACCCCAGTGCTCCATGCCAGCGTACTGGAATCCCGGTAGTGCTATCAATTCTGGATAAAAACAACACATCTCACCATGCCAGTTGTTGGCAAGAAATCAGTTGTCCACCCTATCAGGTCTACAAACGACATGGAATGTTTGCCCTTTCACATTAGTCAAAAATTTCATTAAACTGTGTTTGTTGTTATTATTTCTTACTTTTAATGAATGAGTGATTGAAGATATTTATCTGGGTTTGGAGGGGTTTGTCTATTTACTGAGTAACCTTAGCTGCCAGAAAAATGTCCGCGAACAAATAAACGTCTTCTAACCTACTCAAATCAAACTACCCAGCCGTCTGTCTACTCACTCATCCATTCCCTCGCTCACCACCTGGGCGAAAGGACGAAGGCGGGCAAAACAAACAAACCAAAAATCAGACACACAATGAAGTAGAAGCCATGTTGACCTTGTTCTGGGAGAGGGAAGGCCAGAGTGAAGTAGTCGTTGTAATAGTCCATCACAGCTCCGCCATGTCCAGCGCGTGCTCCGTTTCCAGGATACTGTCGGCCGCGACCACGCCCTCAGCTGCACGTGACCACCATGACGTCACTTTCCTAACTAACGCTTATAAAACTGCGATTTATCATCTTTCATCTATTGTGAAATTAAGCACTAGCGACTGTTTTCAAAAGACACTTTCTACAAACATACAAACATGTGTGGTTAGAATATCTAATATCGAGGTATCAGTTCTAGTTCAAAGAGAGATTTTTATTTATAAACCGTGTTTTCTCGATAATTTTATTCCCTTACCTTGTAGCCCCTGCTGGAGTTAACCTCTTTGTAGTTGAATTGACACACCGTGAAAGTCAGCAAGTAAGTGGACATCAGCGGTGTTGTCAGGAAATGGTCGACAAACCAAACGTCCCCGTCGATAATTCTATTGACAAATGTTGCGAAAACCAAACATCAACATTGACAATTCTATTGACAAATGTGCTGAAAACCAAACGTGTGACCTATGCTCATAGCATAAAACTTTGCCGTTGACAATTTTGTTGACAAACGTGGACAATCGTTTGACAATATTTATCGTGTAGTGGAGTCTTCACACTTGTGCTGACACAGAACCTAGTCGTATAATCTAACTGTTTGTTCTTTGTTTGTCCCCTTTCACCTTTCATGCGTGTCATTCCTCGGCATGTTCGAGATAGAAATGAAGTTTTCTTTCCTCAGGATGGTCAGCGTGAATCTCGCCTTGAAAGCAGGCTCGTCAAAGCAAGGAAAAGCCAGCCTCGCGTGGTTAGGGACGAAAATCGTGGAGACAAAATACCTACACAAAATACAATACCATGTCAAAGTTGAAACTCAATAATGAACTTAAAGCTCTAGCAAATATACTCGCTTGTGACACTTATTTTCAACTGTGTGACTATATGTCAAACATTTACCAAACATAGCCATATGTGTCTGACTAAAACGAAACCTTTCGAGGGATGAAAACCCACGGAATAACCGCGAAAAAGAACTTGAGACATCCAATAACATACGAAAAATATATGGTGGCCATACTGGCAGGTCAAAGAAAAGTGACATGATGATGGCGATGATGAAAGTCAGCGATGAGGGTTGAGAGCAAATTAAGAGAAAATGTGTAAATGAGTTGAGGAAGAGAAGCTAGCGGTCATTATTTATTTATTTACACACACCGGATCAGTATACCAACATTTCCAGATTGCTTCAATAGTCCTTCACTAACGGTGACGATGTCATGAGAACGAGGCTGTCATGTCAAAAAGATGGTTCTTACTTGGTCTGGTTATTCTCTTGGTAGCTTGAAAAATACATGGAGCGGAAGAGGTCTGTGATTTGTCCCCGGAAGGTAACTGTGAGTAGGTAGCGATATTTCTCCTGTAGAGGTCGCAGCAAGTGGAGTTCAAGAGTTTCGCGCTCCTTACTAATCTGAAAGGACTGAAGTGAGGAAAGGATTTTGTTATAGAAGAGGCTCAGTGCGACCATCCAGGGGCCGTAGTTATAAAACGAGAGTAAGTCGTTTCCCCATGGTAACTTGGGGAACCCACGGAACAGAGTCCTTTTCGTTCTTACGATATTATTCTCATGATTTACCTTTATAAGGATGTTGGGATCGTCCTGTGGATCCCATGACCTAAGCTGAACGTCAAGCTCCACAATAGTCAGGTCCACAGCATGTAAGATAACATCAGACGTCTGGTTTCTACATACGAATTCTATTTTGACAGTGCCCTGGAAGCTGAAGTTCGAGCTGTTGGCCTGGTAGATGTCAGGAATAAGTTCGAGGTCATAGTGCAAAGGTCGGAGGGCAGTTGGAAGACGGTATATCAGCTGAGATGCGATCGCAGACGACGTAGTCCCTGGAAGAGAATTTGACGAAACAGCGATGTTATACTTGTCACTAGAAGAAAGAAGAAAGAAGAACCAGGGAAACTTCGTCAGGGAGACGGGAGAGTTAGTGGAGGGGGGGGGTGGAATTATGTAAACCTCCGATACATCGAGCAAGCGAGAGGAAAGAAAATGGGTAAGGAAAGGAATGAGAGAAGATGAAGACTGGAAAGAAAAAGGAAGAAAATGTTAAATTACAATTGATTTTGTGTCACCCCGTCGATATAGTACCAGAGTTCATTCAAGATTATTTATTGGGTCTATTTTCTCTTACGCCGGTGTGCTCAAAATATTGTCAAAAACCTGACATGTTCTCATTTGCATGCACCACTGACCACAAACTCCGTTCTTTATTGTCTTTAGTGTCAGATCGGGGTAAACGACTAGCTAACTCCTCAAAGATAAATTCCATCAAGAATGTTGATGAGGATATTATGGTGTTGTGGGGCTCACGGTAGTGCAGTGGTTCAAACACTCGCTTATTTGTCACGACTGAGAGGCTGTGAGTTCAGATCTTGTCTCGGGATACTCTCTGTGTATTAGACATGTCCTCTAGTTTTTCTCCGGCTTCCTCTATCCTCCCTCTGCCTTCATAGTGCGAAAACACCTCTTTCCCAAACCAACAACCAGCCAACAATAAATGTCAAGCATGCCAACATAAGAAAAATATTTACAATTTAATCATGACTACTTAAATTATAAAAGTTCAATCCTTACAAATACTCTGTGCCACTGCTGAAATTACATTGTAATCGGATGCTAAAAATGATCTTGTAGGTAAAACAGATCGGCTTACATTGACAACGCTTTCGATGCCGAGTTTATTCGTCTTGTTTTATCTGAATAGCTTTCAGTAGTTTTTATATTTCATTTCAAGAATCTAGGAAGTCCAATCCACCTGCGTTTTTGTTTTTTGTTTTGTCAGCTTCTGTGGGTTTAAATTTTAAAATATCGTAACAACATAGAAAAAAATTGGAAGAAGATGGCAAAAAACTAAATATTACTTGTTTAACACGTGTTGTGTACATTTCCCTCAATCTTTTCTATCGATATGCACGAAGTAGTGTGGGCTTATTCATATATTGAGTGTATCAACACTGTTGCTCAATGAAAATTTCTCCCAGACTCGGCATCACTCACTCCATGGTCTTCTTGACACCGATAAATAGAATCATTGTCTTGAACTTTTATCAAAGAGTTCATTGTTTGTAAAGCTTTCGAAAATCTGATGCATTATCGTTTTGAACCTTCTTGTCCGTGTTGCTTTTTTTTCGGTACCTTAAAACTTAGTCGATTTTAGCAAAACATCTTTAGCTTTGACTTACGTTTTTAGATATTATAAAGATCATGATATTCTGTTACCTGAAAGTCGACAACCCTAACAAGTCGAACCCTTTCTTTTACATTTGTGGAATACGATATGAAATACACGATAAGCACAGGACAAAGAGTAATAATCCATTCTCTTTTTTTTTTCTTTAACGCCTTTATTGCTTTTTTATTACTTCGACAGTAGTTGTTTACATTTCAACAGTAGATACTTATACTTCGTGGGTCTTTCATTGGAACAGCAGAATAACAAGTGGCACCACGAGCCCAGACACGTGACTACCGTGATCCAAACGCATTAAAGCCTCTGACCTTTCTGGGTTCATTGTCATCATTTCATCCTTCATCGGCTGATGGATACCAACTGCCCACCACAGTTAAAGAGATCTGTTAATAATAGGTGAGACCCAAGGGGTCACAAAGTTCGCCACTCAGGCGTGTTAGAAGTGTAGGACTGACTCATCTAAACGGCCATCCCGGAGATGTGGCCACTAAGACTTCAGAATCTGTGAAGGCAACAATTAAATATTTTTTCAAAGACTGATTTCTCATGCAGACGGGAACAGTATAAAACAATTCTATTATTTTAGAATGCATTAGAAATATTGAATATATTTCTGGGAAGAAATCAAATTTATCCAGCCATTTTAACTGACCATTGAGCTCTTGGTCTTTGACCTGTTCGTGGGTTTTTAAAATTTATTTTCAGCAAGCAGTTCGTGTGTTGTTGATCATTCTCATCAGATGATTTGTTTGTTTTGTTTTATATTGTTGGTTTGGGGTTTTTGTGGGGTTTTTGTTTTTTTGTTTTTTTGTTTTTGTTTTTGTTTTGTTTTTTTTTTGTCAGCCTCCTATCTCTTCAAAGATGTAATGACAAGGAAGCTTTATTAGCTTGCTGAGGTTTTCGGGTATGGAACCAGCAAGCCTCTCAGTTCGGACGCAAGCGCTCTAACCACTCTGCTGTCCGCTTGTCCCTCTGAAGAAATCGTGAAATATTTTGTGCAATGTGTTTAGCTAACACAGTATTGTGGGCAATAGACTCCAGGTGAAAGGGCATAGGACTATGCTGAGGTCACAATGTCAGGTAACATGCTTATCTCTTATACTGAAAGGATGGAAGAAAGAAAGAAAGTTGTCAAGAATTTAGACGATATGGCAGTTATATAAGTAGTCTTGTTAATAGTCTTCTCACCAACATTAAGAGCTTGCTTCATGTATTCCTCGTTGAAGTGCTTCAAGGGGAAGAAAACTGCCACGGCGATCAAGATGGCGGACACCACAGCGGTTATTTTCTTCTTGTATTTCCCAATCTTGTTTTTGCAGTTTCTCCAGCCACTTCGCGCCGGCATCCTGTCCAGAAAACGCTCCAAGTCCAGCCCCTAACCTTTACCCTTTCACCTTGGCTTTGTCGCAGACTGGATGAGAATGCACTAGGAGTCCTCCAGTAGTCTGCGTGTCAGCCACTGTACCGTCGTCATGTGATCTATGTAGTGGTCACGTGACAGGCACGCTAAGCATTAGGTCAAATTTTTCTAAAGTTTATGAAGAGTCTCAGGTAAAGACAAGGACAAAGGACACTGCAAAACAACAGCAACAATAATGATCATCATCGCCGACGTCGTCATTTCATCAATCCACCAGAGTTAAAAAAAAAGGGAACAAAAGAAGAAAAATGGTGAAAAGAACTGTGGTTTGATGTTAATGTAAATGCAATGGTGATGAATCGATACAGATAGCTGCAGATGGCAAAAGAAGAACCTGGAGTAAAAGAAAGAAAAAAAAGGGACGGAAGAAATATAATGATGGAAGATAGCAATATATCGCAATAAAATTTATCTGTTTTATTGCCCTATTAAATCATCTGTCTCAGTTTCCCTACATATAGTGTAATTCCAGAAAATCTCATCACATCTAGCCTTAAAAACTTGGGAAACCAGAGTCCGAGACCATCGCAAATTGTGTGGTCAGCTTCCCAGCCATCCAATCATCCCCCGTCTCTACGGCAGCGAAAAAGGCAAGAGTATCAGAAACACTACCCGTCAAATAAGTAAATAAAAAACAAAACAAACATGTAGAAAAACGATAACAATTGCACTTAAAAATAAATACCGAATACGATGAAAGCGGCCACTTCCGCGAGAACGACTCTTTAAAAAGTTTTTATTCCATGTTGAAATAGTTTTCACAAGATTGATGTAAGGAATTTTCGTGCAGTGTGCTTGACAGTTTTAAACGTCATTACCTAGATGGATCTTTAATATTAGTAGGCTTCTGCCACAACAATTTTTTACTTTAAAAAAAAAAAGAGATTGATATAGGAACTTTTGCGTGATGTAGTTGATATTTGTAAATGTTAACCCTTCAAGGGACAGTTTAGATCGATGTGTTCCTGCAGTTACAGTCTTTCCTTGTTTATTTTTCCACATACGATTTACACAAAGAAATTTGAGTAAGTGTAGCCATAGCTGTGACCTCTAGATTATCAGCCCACTTAATGGTTCTGTGCCTGTTTCTAGTCAACACATCCAATTCCTGTCTGCTTTGAACCCAGTGAGGTGAAGTGATGGGAAAGGGTTAAAATGCTCCTATAGAAAATGGAAGTGATTATGTTTGTCACGGAAGGTTTGATTCATTGTCTGCCGTCAATTGTTCTCCTAGTTAAATAGCTTTTAGTTGCGTGGCAGGCTATCAGAGACTGTTTCTACAAATATTTTAAATTAAAAAAAAAAAGTGTCTGAGACCTCAACGTCATTTGCCACGAGTCCAGCACGTGACACCACAATGCTATGGCAGCTAAAAGTTTTACTGTCTTTGCTAAACTTGATACATAATTGTCCATATTTGTCAGGTTTAACAAATTTTTTTAATTGGATCTGTTTGCACACAGTTTTGTTGGTGTTTTTTTTTTTTTTGTTTGTTTTTTTTTTGTTTTTGTTTAGAGCAGTGCAGAGCTTGCGAAATACATAATGAATTTTTCCTTCACTTTAATCGCTACAAACAAGAAATAGTTCTAGTACATATAAAGTTCAATGTACTGCATGTATGTGTGTATATATATCCTTTTATTGGTAAGGTTGAGGTTGTATTTTGCACTAGTGAATTTGCACAGTCGGGAAAAAAATGCATACATTCTCGTGGAATAATAATAATAATAATAAGAAGAAGAATAATAAGAATAAGAATAATAATAATAAGAATAATAATAATAATTTAGATAAATAATTATAAAGTGGAAAATTAGTAAAGCGCACACTCACATTCTAAGCAGCATGCTCTTAGCGCTTAAGAACAAGAACGAAACATGGACAGCATACGAGGGACAGGACAACAAACAAATAACATGTGAGCTATAAAAGAATAAATGTACTAAACAAGACTAAAATGAACTACAGAAAACACAAAGAGGAAACAAATAACAAGAACAAGAGCTGAGAGTGACATGATATTGCAAAAGGAAGGGTGTGACAAAGGACTAACATTTTGGGACAAAATAGGAATCGGTAGACCAAACATCACTTGATTTCACCTCGCGAAGTCGTACCAAGGAAATACTTGCTTTTTTTTCCTACCAGAAAAAGTCCTCCTTCCTACCGGACACATCTTCTAAACTATACAGTGACCACGAGGTTTTGATTACAAGAAAAACTGCCAACTTGCCAGACAAATAGTTTTCATTAAAATGCCAGCGTGACAAACCACCTTGGCTCGCCGCCAAACGAGAGTAACATTGGCACGACAGCTGATAGCACCTTCCGTCTGAGAGACACCATCAGCCTCTGAAGTGCTTGCAAAATTGAAAAATAAAATGAAGATGGACACAGTTAACAGGTTTTTGGGGCTTTCGTAGACAGCACCAACCTACAACAAGAGTGTATCTCTCGCGAATAGAAGAAGAGCACCCTGACAAAATTCAAGATTCTTTTTTCTTTGACCCTCTCAGGGATATTTAGATATACAAGATATATATATACACACACACATATTCCTATCTTAACTTACCAGGCTACCATGCAAACATGCCTTACCAAAAATTTCTGACCAAAGAGTCGATGGGTTCCTTGTTCCTGAGGCAAGAGTTTGATATCAACACGTCAAATTGAATTCAAAGTAAACAATCTGAATTGAAATAAAATAAAGGAATCAATGTGTCAGTTTGAATCCAAGATCCATGTGCCAATCAGCTGACAAGAGTTTGATGCCAAAGACAGATCGATGTCAATCAGTCACAATCTTTGTATCGAGCAGCTGAAGAGAATCATCACAAATTTTTTGTTAAAAGTGCAATGTTCTCACAAAAGAGATTAACAAAATTAAGAACTGCCGACAGTACCGAGACATATAACTCAATATAAATAATTAATAAAAAGATGTATGAAGGGTGAAAGAAAACATTAAATGAAAAAATCCTTTATAAACGGCAGGGACCTCACTTCAAGATTTTAACAATTGCAGAAATTTAGTCACCTTTCTAGTGCTTTTGTTGCAAATCTGTTAATTTGTTTGGACTTAGGTTAAGGGTTCACGTCGTGTATCAGTATCAGACATCAAAGATTTCACCTGTCTATAGACAGGATGCCAGGTAACATGAAATCAATCTGTTTACTACAATCTAAGTATTCTGGACATCAAGAACTTGCCTCCCCACCCCCCACCCCTGAGTGACAGAAATAAACTTCACAAATAACAAGATGAATCTATTTTAAGTAGACGAACATCTTGCGATTAACGAAGATCACAAAACAGGTGTGATGCAAGGTGATGGCTGAAAGTCATGTACTGAGAAGGACATCACTTTTTTTGGCAGAGACACTAGATACCTATACCCAAACTCTTTCTGTGTATAGTGATGTTTGTAAACCGCTATCTCGAGAACCGAAAGGGTATCCATCAGATTTGAGGAAATACTATCTTGCAGTGAATAATACCATACACTGATCTTTACCCAGTCGTTAGACATAAGAACTGCCCCACCCCACCACCATCCTCTGGGTCTGTGAAATGTACTCACTGTAGTTTTTTGTTTAATTTTGTAATAATAATTATCTCGCATCATGCGAGGATCAATCGTTGTGCCACAACATAGACGTGGGTACATTGATATCAGGAAATTCTAGAGGTTAATTTTAGGTTAAGATCGATCTTTGAATCAAAATTAAAATACAAATAATTTAAAAAAAATCAGGGTAAGTATAAACCGTAGATGGATCCTGGGATATTTTAGGAGATCAGCTACATCATCGCTTTTCCGTTACCCTTTCGACATAATTAACCTTTCGAGACACACATTATTTAAAACAAATCATTTCAAATGGAAGGATAGACGGATAGGTAGTTATGTTGAGAGAAAGACAGATACAGGTAAAGTTGCTTTGAGCGAATTCATAAAATTGCTTGATAATCCCCTTCCCCCAATTAAAAAAAACAACAGAACAACAACAACAACAACAACAACAACAACAACAACAAAGTGGAACAAGCACGGCAGACTTACTGCGCAAGATGTGTCCCTTGTACCTGTTTAATCCGTTAGCAGTAAATTCCCCATCAGCTACTGCAGCTATTTGAACTTCCGACTGCAGCTCCTCGACTGTTTGTCGGAGATGTGCGTCTCTGTAGAACCTGCCTGCACGGGCCACGTTCATCGTCGCAGCGCGCGCGTGCGTGCGCCGTGGGCTTCCCACTGAGCCATCGAGACCAACCCACTTCGCTGACAATTTCACTCAGCCAGGATGCTGCCAGACATCTCCACCCAGGAGATCACTTAGTGTTCAAACACCCTTACACCCTTTCCCGGTTTGAAATGTGGTACCGAGGGGTCCCGCGTCCCTCCCAGGCTGGGGCAGCTTGCAAGAGAGTTCGCAACCTTCATTCCACACAGAAAAGTGTCCGTAAGCTTCACGGGCTGTACAGGGATTGTTGTGTACGGAAAGGAGATACGATCGCTCGTACTAGCTGACTTATATGCGGGGCCACAAAAGTGTTAGAGATATTAATCATCTCTATACAGGAGAGTGACACCAGAAAGCTGTTCTGCGAGGTTTTTTCGTTGTAGATCGTATTTTTAGACGCTTAAGACGATTAAAAACACTTGCGGAGCAAGATTTGCAATGTTCTGTAAAAGCATTAAAGTCTTATGTGTATATCTAGAGGGTAGAAAACATCTTTGACATCTATTTAAAAAAAAACCCACAGAAACAATGAGAAAAAGAAAGGGAGAGAAGAAGTGCTTAAAAAAGCAAAATGCAGGAAAAGACAACATTCACACGCCTTTGATAATGTAGATGTGAACTGACATCACTCACAAAACATTATTTATGAATATTTCAATTTGGTATACAGTTACAAATAAAATAAAACAAATAAAAGTACATAAAATGACGGGGTAAAACTAAAAGGTTTTTTTCTTCTTCACAACATACATCCATATCCTTTGTAGCTTTCTTGCGTACAAAAGATGCCTTTAACCCCTTGATGGTCGGGTCAATGAACAGAGTACGCATCACCTGGAGAGAGAGTGTTTCTTAAGTGCAAAACACTTGTCCTAATGATGAATTCATCTTTTCCTATATTTTCTGCAAGACCTTTAGCCTCTTCGTTAAGCGAAGGTTTGGGGGAAGGGAGAAGAGGGCGGAGCAAGTCCCCTCACCATTTAGTAACGAAAACAATTAATGTCATCACATTCAATGTTTAATAAACGAGCACAATTAATGTCATCACATTCAATGTTTAGTAAGCGGGCACAATTAATGTCATCATCTCCAGTTTTCGATGTTTTTTCTTTACCAAGAACGCTTAGCACTTTCTTTGGTGGACACTACTCCGACCTCTGGCGATCTGCCGGGTCTTCATCTGACTATCGATCATTCTCGGTCTGAACCTGGTTCAGGAAACTATCCTATCAATGTTGACCCCTGATTCTTAGCTAGAAGTATGGGTGCTCCTAATCCCGGTTCGATCATGATTACGAACAGGGTTCAAAGAGGAAAGGGGAACCAACAAAGTCCTGTGGGGGCGACCTTTTGTCTGTTCGTCGATCCTTGCAGCTGATTGGCTGAACTCTTGTGTCGACTTTTTAATATTTTGGAGCAAGCACTTTCAAAGCAAAGTTAACAACCAAAACCTAAATCATCGAAAAAAATAAAAATAAAACCTGTTCGTGGTTGACCGTCTTGAACCTTAGGTTGCCTGAACCTGTTTGACATCGGTAATGATCACATAGTTTGTTCCTTGTCGAACGTTTACACGAGAAATTTACAGTTTCAACCCCCTACATATTGGAAAAAAATGTGAGTTGTATAATTCTTCCCTAGACTCACGAGTTTTAGAAATGTATATCACGATTGATCGGGTTTGTCAACGTGTTAAACTCCAAACGCACCAGAAAAACTGCAACTTTAAATATGCATGATGCTGTGTAAAAATCCGCTGCAAGTTTCGCGTACGAAGAAGAAGGAAAAACTGAGGAAAGTATCAATAGAAAGAACAGCGACAACAGCAGCGGTAAGACGTTACTCACGTCTGACAGCAGCGCCGGCACGGACAGCAGCAACAATCTCAACAATCGATTAAAAAAAAAAAAAGTCTCACTCTCAAGTTCGATCGCGCCTTACTCTGGTGCCGGAGGTCAGCGACAAGCTATCGATGCTGCAACGGCAGTCAGCAACCCGAGGCTGGCATGCGGCGCTGTGCTGCGTGGCACGGAACTCCTCGCACCACTTGACGCCCAGCTCATCATTGTCCTCCACCCCAACCACCCCTGTTCACCCGCATTATTTCTGCTGGATGCTTAAAGCTGGTAATTCTCTACTTGATTTTGTCAAAGCTCACAAATTTTACTTTCTGCAACTCACGACTTTGGTAGGCATGAGAGTTGTCTAAAGACATAAAGGAAGATAAAAATGGGGAAAAAAACCCGGACAAAATCACTTCTGAAGAGTGTGTGGAAGATGGATTTTTGAGTTGTAGCTCTCGAGTACTTACAAAACATTTCAGCATTAACTTAGATATAGCTTAAATACTCATATCTGCATCTGTTTAGAGTAAGACAAACATAGGCTAAAACATCCAACAAAGTATTTATTGTTGATTATTATTTTTGGTATTGTCTTAGATTCACTCAAATTTCTAACATGTCTAGCAGAGAAAGGAAAGATGCAGATTTCCTTTGAAGTTTTTTTTTTATTTTCATCACCTCTAGATCCCGACTTCTGTTGACATTAGTCTTAAAAGACTTGTAAGGTGCAAAATTTATGTCGGAGAAATGGGTAAGTTCAGTGCAAGATAGTATTTCCCCAGAGCTTTGTGAATAACCATATTATGCTCTCGAAGTACATGCCCCACCCTGAACTGAAAGACATGCTTGTGAAAGTCCCATCTGTACAGACAGGTCAAATATATAACACAGTCCTCCAGTTGACTAGGTATTCACAATGCAAACCTATTTCTGTACAATTTTGGTACCCATGTTGACCTCTTTCTGTGCATGGTGATATTTGTATCTCAAGAACAGAAATTTAGAATTCACCCAGGGTTAAGGAAATGTCTCATACTGAACTTAAGTCATTAGAAACTGATTTTTCACCCCCTCTATTACTTTAAAAGTTCCCAGACAAACCTGCCAAAAGCGCAGAGCTTGCATACAACATTCTGAAGACTGAACAGCATACAGTTTACAAACATGGTATCACATATCACAATGTCAGTGACCTGGGTCAAAGAAAGACTGTCACTGTGCTTTTTATCTTCACCACAATTGTTCTGCAGCAGTTCTAGCAAAAAGACACATGAAGGAACACTTTCAAATACATCTGCAAGAATTCCATATTCATCAACCAATAATTGATCTTAACTTGATAGCTGCAAAAGTGCAAGCAAAGGCAGCCAAACAGTGTGACTTAATAATTGATAATAAAAAAAGCATCTTGTTTATTATGTTTAGTGCTGCAGAAACAAAGGTATGTACATTATCTGCTTTTTGAAATAAGCCTATTTTCTACTAGGCTAAAACGTACTGCAAACAATGGCAAAAGTAAACAGCAGTGTGCACACACAAAAAATGTCACTCTCATCTCAGCTCACAGCAAATTACAACTTAACCAATCTCCACACAAATTTTAAATAAAGATGTTTTCGTAAATTTATCTCCAGGCTTGTTTGTGGCTGGAATAGTTTCCTTGTTCACCCAACAAAAATAGGAACTTAGTTTATCAAGGAAGGAGAACCATCAGGCTTTGCCTTCAACCAGCTGCATGACTTCAGGTTCAATGCTTTTACGGAGGGAACTGATATCTCATGCTTAACCATGAACTAAGCCGATATCACGGCAAAGCAGCCAGTCCTGTAAGCAGATGCCATATGCAGAAAAGAAAAACAGTGTGCCCAAGACAAAACATGAACCCAGGACAGCCAATTCTCCCTGTATTGGCAATGCCTTTACAGACTATGATCTCAATAAAAACAAAAACTACATGCCACCTAAATGATTTTCGCCTGTTCACCATTGTACATGATTGTAGTGTGCATAAACAGGATGGCATTTTCTACTATCACTTACAGGAATCTGCTGCGAGCAACAGGTTGTTTGTAGCGCATGTTTGCTTCATGATAGAAAAGTGAGCGACAGTAAAGGACTTAACTTTTGATTCCATTAGAAACTGTCTAAAAAATCAGCAAAGCAGTCTTGCAGGTCAAAAAATCAAACCTATATTGATACATTTTGTCTCATGTTATTCATACTGTCAGCTGCTGGCACCTACCACTTAAACATATGCAGAACAAATGCTTAGTGCCAATGATTTGCACCAGATGTATAGACTTCATGTTGTATCCATTAATCATGATTAGTCTTTCTAATATAATAATATAAGCTATAAGCTATATAATGTGGCTGCATACTATTCAAATACATGTCTATATCCAGTAAGGGACCTATAAACATCAACAACAGGGTACAGCCAACAGAATTATCCAATTTTCAATTAGTGTACAAAAAAGGACAAATAAAATAAACTATAGGGTTAGAGTGCAAAACTACTGAACAAATAAAATAATATACAACTTAATGCATCACACATACTTGCGCACACAGTTAAGAGATATATTGCAACCATCTTTTAAAGAACCATCTACTTTTCTTACAAAAGCTATTGAATTATACAACTCATTTTTGAAAGATGAAGGCAACCATTACACTCGGACCCATTATCATACAAAAAAAAAAAAAACTTTAAAATTTATAATCCCCTTCCTGATGTAGTTTGAATAGAGCAGGACATTTCCTGAATTACTGTGTAGTCAACTCAGTTGTTTCCAATAAATGAATCCATCATTAGAAAAATTAAGGTAAAGAACAAACCAGTTTGTGAAAAATCTCAACTTTTGGATAGAGATTAACTTCCAACCCCCCTCCCCTTCAGGCCTATGACATTGTGACAAGAGAAGAAATGAACAGTCAAAATGAATCTACAGAGATGGCCATGTCATGACTTTTTCTCAGCTTCACCATTCTGCATGGCTTTAGGTTGGCGAAAAGACTTCTGAAGCACATAAGCATCGGCAGGTTCAATCCGTTTGTAATAGTTTTTCTTTTCTTCCACTATTTCAAAACCAAATTTCTCATAGAACCTGATGGCACCCTCGTTGTTAACTTGCACGTGTCTGACAATGGATGAAAAAAAAAAAAGGTTAGACAAGCAGGTCATCAACAGTAACATGTTTTCACATCCTTTCTCCAACAAAAATAACATAATGTAGATGGCTCACTGTGTATACTTGTAAAAGAACCACTTAAAGTTAGGTGCTCTGCATTCCCTAAAACCTAGAATACAACAAACAACAGTTCTGCTTTCTTTGCTGTCATTATATTTAGCAAATAAAATCATTGCGAAACCACAGAAAAAGAACCTGAGAATAAAAAGCATAAAATAATGAATCTCAATTACTATCTTTGCAAAAACACTTTGTACACTGAAACATTGCAGAGAGAAAAGAATATTTAATGTTATTTATTATTAAGATACTATTTTATATTAAATTCTATTATGTCACTAGGTAAAATCTGACAAAGATAATATTACTTACAAAAAGACATTGTCAAAGTTTCCATCATCATGACAAATCTTCAACACATGCTCCAACATCACAGTACCTAAAAAATATGGGAAAAAATTAGGTTATTTATAACAGCTTCGAAATTTCCCAAAACTGTATGATTGCTAGATACCTAAAAAAAAAATTAATAAACAATTTTTCTCCAAAATGTTTAACTAAGCTCTTCTCTCCTTATGAAGCTAATACCCTTTTTGTTTTGATGTTATATACAGTTTTACAGACTCCTACCAAGATATTTTATTTTTCTGTATGCTCATCTCTAATGTAATACAAAAATCAACATACCAATGCCAAGTCGTCTATATGGTGCCAGGCAACCCAACGTCATTATATACAGCCGTCTCTGATTCTCTGATGTGTCAACTCGACAGCACACCGCACCAATCACTATGTCATTGTAGTATGCTTTCATGAAAAAAATGAGATTTATTTGTTACCATACACTTTTATCAAAAGTTATACTGCATTAGACACAAGATACAAATTATGTCCTAAAATTTATTCTCTATACTTTTTTACATTATATTTTTTGGGGGGTGTGGGGTAACTTTGAAACTTTCCAAGCTTTGGACTGAATCTTACATATTTAGGAACAAGGAGCAATCTTATACATTAAATAAAAAAAGCCTGTAAAATGTTAAGGTTTGAAAATATTTGAATGTAACATCATGCCCTAATTTAGTAGTAATAAAAAAAATGCTCAGTAAACTTATTAACATTTTCTCTGCACGTTATTACTTAACAGTATAAGCCCTCCCCAATTCTAAAAGTGCATAGTATCAGACATTCAACAACTATATTAATTGCACTTTGACAGTCCAGGAGAAAAGAAAGCTGGGATGGCCATTTATTCCCTACAACCAACTAATCAGGTGTTGTGACATAGTATATTTTAATTTGATTAAAAGCTCTGCTTTTAAATAATATTAATGGCTTTTGTTATTAATTCCTACTCTGTTTGCATCATTTTTTGCTTTTAATTATGTTTTTACAGAGAATGTTCATCCCAGCCAAAATCAAAAAGACCATATAGTCCCAAAAACAAAATTAGCATAGCTGGAATGATTAACAGGATATGACTGCCAAATAGATAAAAGCTGCTCTTAGATTTGCAGTATACCACATGTATGTCAGCAACAAGGATTGAGAAGCTGCTTCATGGAATGGAATCACATACTTCTATTTGACAATTTACATGCATATGACTGTAAGCTTCAACAAAGTGCTTCTAAAAATGCACCCTTTAAAAAAAGTATAAATGAAGGCAATTACCATACCAAGTTTGGCAAGTTCCCCTACTTCCAAAACATCCTTGTAGAATTTGTCATTGTATGTCACTGGAAAGACAACCTGGTTCAGTTTCTTTAGCTGTTTAATGTTGTGTTGGGTGATGTCCCCTAGTTCAATACGTCCCCTGTTAATCATAAAAAAAGGCTTCATAAGTTTTAATACTCTTATGCAGGCAAATAGATAGGCAAGCAACACAAACACAATGAACAGGTCTTTTAACTTTAAGCTTGTGGGAAAATTCCTATTTGTGCTATGCAAATTAAATTCACTGCTAAATTCAGTACTAATACTAGCACTAACAAGCTATAAAATACTTTTCTCAAGTATTCTTCAATCCGTTCATTAACTCACTGTAGGACATTTATAAAGCAATGAACTGAATATACTAACCTAGTACAAATAATATACTATAGTTGCAATGGGATTCAAACAAACTTTCTAAGCAATATACAAGTCAGTTTTTTTTTCTGATATTTATTTGTATTTATACAGTATTTGTGAATTCTGCAAAACGCGTTTATCTACACATTTTCACATCATTAACCCAGTAACTGTTTTAACCAGTCAATATTAATAACATCTAGCCATACATTACAAATATCAGTGTACTCCAAATTCCTGGTCTAGAGTTATTATATTATTTGTTAAGACCGATAATGGTGTATTATACAAAAATTAATATGAATCTCAATTATTCTCTACCTAAAACTTTACGAATACAAGGAGTACCAAGGGGTAGCTACAACCTGAAGTGTACAATAAAATTCAATAAAATGAAGATCAAATAGTTTTATTTCTAATCAGTATCAATGTTTACAGGTAAAATTTGTCATTAGCGCTGTTACCAATACTAACAGTGCTCGTGCCTGATCACTAATGAATGTTGGTGCTGTTAGTGAAGCCTACACGAGAGTAACAAGAATATCACTGGATAAGCAAAGAAAAAAATTTATTACAAAACTGTTCAGTAGAAAGTCCATTTTATAAACGTACCTAGTCATGACGATTCAATATTAAAAAAAAAAGATAAACTTCAACTGGCACGAATGCTTTCGAGTCACGACGTGAGTGATCGACTTCCTCCCGCGTGAGCTTTCTAACCGGAAGTCAGTCAGAGTTATCCGACTTGACTAGCATCACATGACAAGACGCCTTCGACATGGTAAGTCGCTCTTGGTGTACTGCATTTGTTTCTTTCCACGACAAGAAATGTTAAGAGAAACAAAATAACATTTCTATGTTACTTCTACTACAATTGTATGCTATAGATAATGTCTAAAGAAAGTCTGTTTTATTTAATCGATCGATACGTAATAAAATCTGAAACGTATGCAAATAGATTCTGCACTTATGATCAGTGGCAGCTTTTGGTAGTCCCCATACATCGCTGTATTTTACGGTTATTATATCCTCCAGCAGACATTATTACACTAACTGCTTTTACAGACAACATTTGTTAGAAATGTTCTGAAATTTTCGAGAGCAAGAAAAGAAGAGAAAACAACGGATTTTACAAAAGACTGTGAAGTTCGCGATCACAATCAGGATTAGGCACTTCACGATTTCAGAAAAACGTATTATCACGGTTTACGTATCCGGGATGCGAAATACAGCAATCCGTTGTAGGATAATTTAATGTAAATGTCTTAAGATTATTATTTTGCTGAGTTAATACATATAGTTGTACAGAAAAATACATTGTTAAGCATACAAGTAGTACATGCAAAAGATGGAGGTGTGTCAGCAGTATTTATGGTTTTCATGTTTATGGATTACTCACGTCAAAATAGTATAGCTAGATGTACACCTATGTCATAAGATGCACACTTTATTGGTAACTTATTATTTGATAATAAATAGATGTATGTTACAACTAAGAGTAAGAATAAAAGATCTATATAAACATTTTTGTTCAGATAGGAGCAATTGGGAACTTAATAATAGCAGAAACATGAGAAAAAAGTAGAAGACTTAAAAAAATATAGGAATATGAGAAGATTTTAATGCTAAAAAAAAAAAGAAAAGTATTGATCAGAATGTAGTCAACATTATTTAATCTGTTATTTCATTTACATTTACTTTAACTTGTTTTACAAACCCTTTTTCTGTAAAGTTTACGGTCACTTTCAGGAAGGAGATTATTACACACATGACAGCATGTTCCCTGCCTTATTACTTTTATGCTTGTGACCTATGGCACTACAGTTAGAGGTCATACTGACCTACTTTTTGCAATCTAGCAAGGTTGTCCATAAGTGTAGATATATTTCAACAAGTTTTGTCACTGTTGGCAACAACTTTTTCCTATTTTCACTTATATTTTTTCAGTAGTGCTAGATTGAAATATGTGCATATACAATTTTTATAACACAACAGAAATAGCTAATAAGTTTGTCAAAAGTTTATAGAACACATAGAATGGTGATCAAGGTTTTGATAATAATAGTACTTCTTAGCAGATTAATTAAGTCTGACTAAGTTATCAAAAGACCAGATCATAATCTCTTCTTTATGCCTGTCACTCCCTTTTCCCTATTCAGCCCATGTCTTTTTCTAAAATTACACTCTTTGACATCTGTTTTATGAGACGCTTCAAGAGAAATTTCACACCATTGTAAAACTTAAATTACATTGAAGTCTGTGGTTACTCATCATTATGGTCACAATTAAAACCAAGAGCTGCTTTCTTTATATTTTTGTTTCAGTAACCTATACATAGATGAACATTGATACTCTGTATTTTACCTTCACAAACACAATTTCTTTCAGAGCTTTGGGATTCTATTCGTAAATGAGAACAGATTTGAGAGCTTTAGCATTTAGGTTTTTGTAGTACTTGGGTTTGTTCATGCAGTTTTTTTTTTCTTTGCAGGCTGGAGGAATGGAAGGAGCGCAGAAACTCCCCAAGATCCGCGATGCGGAGAAGGAGTCCATGTTTGGCTATGTGTACACTGTATCTGGTCCTGGTTAGTTGCCTTTGATGTTAAATGTTTGATACTGGTCATCCACATTATACATGGTGATCGTTTTACCAAAATATTTGTCTCCAATACATGTGCAGAGCAACTGTTAATCTGTTCTGTAGTATTGCCATTTTCAATTTTAAGTTACATCCTTTCATCTATTTACCTTTTAATATTTAATGCAACAGCATAGATTTTAACATAACAGAATCAATATTAAGATTCAACTTGTTGTCATATTAGCTAGTTAGAATTAGTGAATTCGGATATTTGTGAACATACATGAGTGTGCGTGCATGTATGTTGCTAAAAAGCAGATAATAACAGTAAAATAAAAACAAAAATCTAGCACTTGTTTGTAATTCAAGTTTCAGTTTTGTTCTTTACTCATATTTACAGTGGTGGTGGCCCAGGAGATGGCCGGTGCAGCCATGTACGAACTGGTTCGTGTAGGACATGGTGAGCTGGTAGGGGAGATCATCCGTCTTGAGGGTGACATGGCCACCATCCAGGTATACGAGGAAACCTGTATCCTTACCAGAAGTGCTATATAAGTGTACTTTAGTATTATTATGATTATTATTAAGGATCAGTTTTTCTTAGAAAGACTTCGTGGGAACAAGTGAATGGAGAATAGCATTGCTTATCACAAAATTTCATATTTAATAATGCACATCGAAAACTTTACCGTATTTACCATAGTTTGATGGTGCTTGCATTGGAAGTCCTTGACACATTTCTAGCCGGTGTGACTGTTGGTGACCCTGTGTTACGTACAGGCAAACCCTTGTCTGTCCAGCTTGGTCCTGGTATTATGGGTTCTATCTTTGATGGTAAGTAGTTCCTAAATCTGTCTACATAAGCTGTTATCCCTTTAAGAGTTTTACTTACAATATGATTTGGCAACAGAGAAGTGGCCTTATCACAGCAAATTATAGACTTCACTTGAGACAAAAGGATGAAGGGGTGAGTTGTATTTCAAGAATCATATATCATTGCAAGTTGTCGTGCCTTATGTTCACAACTTCTGTTTTACTGCCAATAATTATCATTATATTTTATTATTAAGCTTCTAATTTAATTATTAACACACCACAAATAAGTCTATATATGACAAGTTCAGTTTATTCCTTGTTACGTACTCCTCAAGGACCATAGGATCGCAGTGCATGACAGAAGATAGCAACAAATTTCCACACTTAGATCTTTTACTAATTATTTAGACAAAGCATAGAGAAGATAGCATTTGAAAGTTGGGTTGTATGCCTCGCAGGTATCCAGCGTCCCTTGGAGACAATTAGTGACCTGACCCAGAGTATCTACATCCCTAAAGGTATCAACACGCCTGCTCTGGATGCCCACAAACAATGGGAATTTGCTCCTGTCAAAGACATCAGGGTAGGTGCTGTAAGATGATTGTGGGCTTGTTCAAGTTTTGATACTCTAAAAAAGGTTTAAATGATAAATAATTAAGCACTCAGAAGGTAGAGAATTGGTAATGGGAAACATTTTAACTGGAAAGCTGAATCTTTTGTTTCTCACCATTATCGATATCCTTTTGTATGGCAATGAACGGAATGCATTTGCAATGCATTTTGAAGCAATGTTTCTATGTCAACAAAGATTGGCAGTCACGTCACTGGAGGGGATATCTTCGGCATGGTTAACGAAAACATCCTTGTAAAGCATCGCATCATGCTGCCACCCAAGGCCAAGGGCACAGTGACCTACGTCGCCCCACCTGGCAACTACACAGTCAATGTAAGGAGTGTTATTTACTTACCATAAAATACAATTAAAAAATTGAAAGATTCATTAGAGTTTCGATACTTAAAGAACAATACATAATATAAAGGTCTTTTATAATTTTTTGTTGTGTGGATGAAAGTTGCCCTGCAGTTTAAAATTTGTACCAAAATCTGACAAGATATCAATGGCTCTGTATTAAGGTATAGAATTAAAATATTTTTCATCTGCTTTGCTTACAACAGGATATTGTGCTGGAGACAGAGTTTGAAGGACAGAGATCAAAGTTCAGCATGTTGCAAGTGTGGCCTGTGCGACAGATGAGACCTGTTGGTGAAAAACTTGCTGCAAACTACCCTCTGCTGACAGGACAGCGAGTTCTTGATGCTCTGTTTCCGTAAGTGTTCTTAAGCTTTAATATAAACAGTTATTAGCTCTGGATTATGATATGTTAAGATCTGTTTTAGACATCTTTAACAAATGGATGGGCCGAAGCCAACTCATTGTCTCAGAAGTTTGCTTGGAGAATTTCCTTTTTTTTTAATTTTTCTTTTGAGAAATATTTTGCAACCACATTTTTTTTTTTTTAACTGCAGTTGTGTACAAGGTGGGACTACAGCCATTCCTGGGGCTTTTGGCTGTGGAAAAACTGTGATCTCTCAGTCCCTGTCAAAATACTCAAATAGTGACATCATCATCTATGTGGGTTGTGGAGAACGTGGAAATGAGATGTCTGAAGTATTGAGAGACTTCCCTGAGGTCAGTCGTAACAAATTAATCAGCCTTGCCTTGCGAGTTTCGAAAACCCTGGCTTTATCACACATTACAAAATGTTTTGAATGGGTCAGTAAAAAAAGGGGAGATGTACTTCTTAGCATGTGCGTGTGTTGAGGCTGTTAAGGTATCTTTCATTTAGAAAATACTTTAAGAATGCATGTAAAGTTCACATTCTAATCATTGGCCTTTGCTTCTAATGCAGCAATAGTATGGCATTATGTCCTTGACTTTATTGTTAGAAGGTTTTAAACGAGTTAAGCCAACTGCACTTACTAAACAGATAAGAATGCAAGCTCACAAGCTCGTTTTGTTTTTCTTTTTATATGTTTAAATGAAATAGAGACAGTTTTCTACAAATCTAAAGTTTTTGCTCATTAGCTGACCATGGATGTTGAGGGAAAACAAGAGAGCATCATGAAGCGAACAGCATTGGTGGCTAACACATCTAACATGCCTGTCGCCGCTCGAGAAGCATCCATCTACACAGGTTTGTTTTTGTGAGAGAAAGGATTGAGTGAATGTCCTCTATAAAACTTAAGAACAAGCCATACCATATTTTCTGCTTGGATTTTGTTTGGTTGTGCAGGTATTTTTGCAATTGGAAATGATCACTTTTTTCGTGTAATAAAAAAAGTTTGATGCATTTGCTTCAGCAATTGTTACTGGAGATAACTGTGAGAACTTGGTGTAGAACAGATGTAGCACTATGATCAGTTAAAATCAGTCTACAGCACTGTCTCCCTTAGTTCACCCTGTCTGGCTTTTGCAGGTATCACACTGTCAGAATATTTCCGTGACATGGGTCTTCATGTATCTATGATGGCTGACTCCACCTCCCGATGGGCTGAGGCACTGAGAGAAATCTCTGGCCGTTTGGCTGAGATGCCTGCTGATTCTGGCTACCCAGCCTACCTTGGAGCACGTCTTGCTACATTCTATGAGCGAGCTGGTCGTGTTACATGCTTGGGCAATCCACACAGAGAAGGCTCTGTCAGTATAGTAGGAGCGTAAGTTTTCATTTCATGTCCTTTAAAATGGACATTTTTCCTTAATGTCTGTGCGCGTGTTTGTTTTGTCATATAGTACCTTGCTGTCGACTGTACAATTTACAGTGCTTGTTTTGTATATTTTCTTCATTCTACATGATCCTTATTGATGTTGATTCAACACTGTAAAGCACGCTGTACATCTGTCAGTTTAAAGTAACTGTTCACAAATGTGTTCCTGCAGCGTGTCTCCACCTGGTGGTGACTTCTCTGACCCTGTTACCTCTGCCACCCTGAATATTGTGCAAGTGTTCTGGGGGTTGGACAAGAAACTGGCCCAACGCAAACATTTCCCATCTGTCAACTGGCTCATCTCCTACTCAAAATATATGCGAGCCCTGGACGACTTCTATGACAAAAACTATCCAGAATTTGTTCCTCTTAGAACCAAGGTAATGAAACATGGTAGAATTAAACTAAGCATAGACATTGACTAATTGAAACCATACAGTAATGTCAAACAACTTTAGGAAGTGTAAAGAAAAATCATAGCAACTGTATCTATGGACATACTTTTATTTAGACACAATTTGAATTTTGGTTCAGAGTAAACTGCCAAGCAACAGGAAGAATGCATGCACAGTGTGTTAATGTATATGTCATTGTGAAACAATTTTAACTGTTAATATTTAAAAGTAATTTTAACATAAATGCTTTTGCTCAACTGTAAAGGATGTGAATAAATTTGTGACACTGTTTTCTTCTGGAAAGCTGCAAAACTTGTTACACTCTTGTTTTAGTGCAAGGAGATTCTGCAGGAAGAAGAGGATCTGTCAGAAATTGTACAGCTGGTCGGAAAGGTGAGCTCTGGTCCCATTTTGATGTAATTGTGTCATTCTTGCTTTCACACCTTAAACAGGCTATAGTTACTAGACAACTTTCTACTTGCAAGGATTTGAGTTGGGTTTTTTTTTTTTTTCGAAGTTATCCTTTTATTTCATGTTGGAATGGTACATGATTTTACATTTTACAATAAACTCCATTGCTTGCCTCATGTAGGGTTCTCTAGCAGAGGCAGATAAAATCACCTTGGAGGTGGCCAAATTAATCAAAGATGATTACCTGCAGCAAAATGGCTACACCCCATATGACAGGTAAGTTCTAATGCATTGTGGCTGGTAGTCTGCAGCCCCTTCCCCTTGCCATTTAATAATTATGGCGATGTTTTACTTGAGTCATTGGTCACACAAGCTGGATCTTTTTTTAGCTTCCATGCATTCTTCTCTAAAAACATGCACTGCAATTATTATGATCTTGTGACATTAGTTATTAGATACAAAAGTTCAATCTCTATGCAGGTTTTGCCCATTCTGTAAGACATGCCATGCAGTTATTATGATCTTGTTACATTAGTCATTAGTAACAAAAGTTAAATCTCTATGCAGGTTCTGTCCGTTCTATAAGACTTCAGGAATGATGCGCAACATCATTGCATTTTATGACCTTGCTCGCCATGCAGTGGAGAGCACAGCCCAAAGTGAGAACAAGATCACCTGGGCCATCATCCGTGACCAGCTTGGTGACCAGCTGTACAAGCTGTCAAGCATGAAGTTCAAGGTCAGAATTGTTTTTTTTTACTATGATCCAAAAAGAAAGTGCTCTCACATTCTTCTGTTTTGAAATGATTTATGATACTGTGCACATCATTCGATGATGAGATTTTATGTGTGTATGTCTACAGACTCACCATCTTACTTGAATCGAGGTTGATTTGTCTATTGTTGAAGGAATTGTTAACATTCCTTTTAGCTTTTATTTATGCATGTGCTATAAACTGTTAGTTGGAAGGACCATGGTTAAATACACAAAGAGTTTGGCTTGTGGAAAAAGTGTTATGGAGGAGGGTAACATTAGACAAAATATGGTGTGACAAAGAGAGGTGAATAAAGGATGAATAAAATGCTCATTAATTCACAAAATAAAGCAAGTTGTCGTCTTAGACAATGCTGATTCTCTCCCTTGTTTTCAGGACCCAGTCAAGGATGGTGAAGCCAAAATCAGAGCAGATTTTGATGAACTGCTGGAAGAGATGCAGACGAAATTCAGAAACCTGGAGGATTAAAAACTTTGAGTAACACTTTCCATGCTAACAAGGACTTGCCCATAACTAAACTAAATCCAGACCTACTAGTCTCAGTGTGGTCGTGTACCCTGGATTTGTCAGATCCTGTTCTAAAACCAAAATATTTAAGTAGGAGACTTTCTTTGTGCTCTGAATTGTTTGATGTATAGAAGTTATGAGTGTCTCATGCAGGTTTGAATGATGTCATTAGTATCATCTTATCAAAGGAAAGATTAAATGTCTGGTAGACATTTTTTCTACTTGTCCTTTTTAACCTGTGATCTAGGTGTGGCCACCACAAATAGCCTTGAATTAATGATTGTTTTACTAGGGTCTATGACAAAATGCTACGTTTGGTTTATTTGAATGGGTATCATTTAAGGAAAAAAGTAAAAATTATCTAGTTCCCTAGCATACACTTGCTGAGTAAAACAAAATGCTCAACATTTTATTCACTATTATTTTGTAAAATGCTTTAAGAAATCTTCGGAGTGCTGTACAATGTTGAACGTCATTAAGGATAATCAAATGTTCAAACATATCTGTTATTGCATATTACTGCCACATCCAAACTTGCAACATTCCAAAAAATTAAACCAGTTTCATCTCGTTGACCTATCTGCCAACCTACCCACCCCAATCTCATTTCTTTCCTATAAATTTTTAGACCTACCCCCACATGTTTTTTTTTTTAATGTCATTTCATGATTTAAAGCAGCATCATGGGAGATAAAGATGGCTTTCTTCAAGGTGCAGAATTTTTTTTTTAGAAAACAGATGTCGCAGAGAAAGGATGCTATTTTGTAGCTGTATCTTACCTGTGAGAATGCGTACCATAATATGAACTGATTGTATTATATTTGTGTGTGAGTGATATGATAATCCAGTTCAATTTTTTTTTCAATATAAAGAGTCAGTACCACCTGTACGACCAACTCACAATATGGCTGTGACAGTTGTATAAAATTTTCACTCAGAAAAGCGTTTAAAGATTTTTCTCCGTGCTTTTTGTCAGCTTATATTTTTCTTGTATCTTGTGTGTCTGAGCAGCCAAAGCTTAACTTATGTATGCATCTTTGCATTCACCATCTTTGAAGTTTTGTGCTATTAGTCTTAAAGTAATGTGATAAAATTTACAAATGTAGATTTTTGTTCATATGATGAACCAATAACCACCAAATAGTTCGATAAATTCTTTTTGAAACTAAACGCAGAGCAGATTCTTCAGTTTTCTGTGTCCTGTGAGATTGCTGTCCCTTCATTTGAACATAGATCACAAGGCAGATGATTGTGTAATGTTTTATTGATTTAGAAAAAGGGCATATTAACTGATTCACACACAAAATTTATGCATTATATACATAAGTATGTGTGTGTGAGAGAAAGAGGGAGAGAGCAAAAGAGGGAAAGCTTAGAAGGGTTTTGTTTAAGACATTAAAAAATTGGTCCAGGACAAAACTTCAGTTGGGATGTTCAGGGTAACAAAATATACAAAAACTGTGTCCCTTCTTGCTCTCTTTTCGAGTTTGTATTTGACAGAAATGTGACAAACGTAAACGAACAACAAATTACAACACTTAATTCTTTTCATTGTTGTCTTTGCACAATGAAATTGTTCTCCTTAAATGCTTTGATGACTTTCCTGTGACACCAGCTAAAATGGCATCAAGATCAAAAAGCCTGTTAGGTAATCTGCATTTTTATGTTGAAGCAGTTCTGCATTGATATTTTATTAGTGACATGTCATGTAGGCATTTGTTTATGCTCATTTGATGTTTGTACAAGAATGTTGTCTCTCTTTAACCATACAGGAATACCTTTTTGGCAAGAATGACTGCTGTACGGTTTATAGTAGACAGGATTTGTGCATGTTGTAAAAAAACTAGTTTGATAGTTTATGATTTATGGGCAATGATATCAATGTAAACAGAAAGGATATTAGATTAGACATCATATGTATGTGTATATATAATGAACAGGTGATGTCTTTGGGATGGTGTACAGAATAAAAGGAGTGATGAAAACACTTTTTGTCCTTATTGACCTGAGATTAAATTATGACTAACTACTCCCCTACTGCTTGTAAAAAGTAGGATGAAAAGCTTATCAGTAAGTAGAAGGCACATGTCGAAGCTCTCCCAGGATGATGCTTCGAGAAAGATGGCAAAAAAAAACAACAGGAAAATATTATCTTAACACAGACTTCATGCATTGAAATTGAACAATGTTGGAACTGTCAGAATCTCAAAGCCCTTTAAAAATTACAATAGACTTTGGTAGCAGGATTTATAAAAATAAATTTTTATTAGAGTTTAAGCTTTCATCAGTAAATGTTGCAGACTCATGTCAGTTTACATTGCTGCCCAAAGAAAGCATGTATGCTATGGACATTTAATATAAATATGCCTGCATGTGATCTTTACCGTAATTAGTGTCCATTTGACCTTTTCTGTGTTTGATGTTGGCTCATTGCAATATATATAAGGTATTTAAACCACGTTTGGACATTCACGTAAAAAATTGTTGAAACATTCTCAGCAAGACACATTTAAATTCAGTTTCAAATACCCAGACTTGTTTCTAATGAAAATTAAATGAGCAAACGAAAACGTGACTAATGTTTAAAAAATTTGCTTCTCTGGTTTTAGCGAAGGGTGATACTTCACCGACATAAACACTGCCTTTCACTTTCAGGGAGTTTTATTCTACAAAATATGAAGATTCTTAATTCTTCTACTGTTTAATATTCAAAGGAATAAAATTGGTTTAGTTCACACTCTTAAAGTTTAGCTCGTTGGAACACTCAACAGTCTCAACAGAAACGAATAATGCACAACTCTCATACAATTGTGTTAAATGTATTACTGAGATGTAGCAGAGCCGACACTATTGATTATTCGGTTTAATTTTTACATCTGATGATGCGGGCAAAAAGAGTTGTTGCTGAAGGTGTTTCATGTACTGGACGCAAAATAGCCCAGCATCATCCTTACAAACGCGGTCATCCATGAGTGTAACAAGAAGGTAGACGGACTTTCTGTGCAATGACTGACCAGTTTACAAGAGTTCTTCAGTTTCTCCCACGAGAGTCTTCAGCACATCGGCCAGGGTCTGAGCGACATTGGCCGCAGCCGAGTGAAGCTGAGGCGCAGCATCGTCCTGCCCAAAGACGTACATGCTCAGCGCATGCGTGCGGGGACTGTCCCAGTTCCGCTGCTTCGGGATGGGACAAACCACTTTCGGTTCGGACATGATATCTGAAACCGTCGGCAGCTCACGTGCGACGGCCGACGACACTGTTTTGACGTACTGCCAGCATTTTCTCCGGCTCTGGGAGGAATTTTTGAGCATCGACTGCAGCCTGCTGAGGTTGGCTCCCACAGCCTCTGCGAACTGAACGAACTTTTTCTGATTCTGGCCCTCGGTCAGTCTTGTTAACAAAGTTTTGTTTTTGTACACATTCAGCTCTTGCTTTCCCTCGTCGATTATCCTGACAATTTCTTCGAACACAGTGTCCTGGTCGTTCTTTTCTCCCTCTTCTAGGAGTGTTGCCACTTTTCGACAGATGGTCTGAAAAAGCTGTCGGAGGGTGCTGATGCCTTCTTTGACAACGACGGCCGCAGAGGTGGGGTCGTCAGGAGATAAGAATGGCAGGTCAGTCAACCGAACGCTCTTAGTGACATAGTGAAGAACACCCAGGGGATCGACATACTGAACTTCCACTACCAAGAAATCCTCCTTCACTGTAGATGGCGCCAGCGCTGTCAGCTGGAAGGTCTTCTGGCTTCCCGATGGCATGTCGTGTAGAAAGTAATTCATGGAACTGTCGTCAGAGCTCTTCGCCCGCTTCCGTCTGACGCTGTATTCTTGAGAACATTTCTCCTTGCGCAGTTTGGCCCCGTTTTGCGCGCGCAGACTGACGGAAACCATCTGCGCACAGGCCGTCTTGCGCAGCATCAGGGGAATCAGCATGTCGGTTTGTGGGCGAGCTTTTTTATCTCCATCTATGAAGAAGTACGCGTCACTTCCGCACATCTTGGACAGGAGGTACAGGCCATGGGAAACATTACTTCCGGTGGTGACACAAGAGATGTTGACCCACAGGTCCCCCAGGAATTCTTCCGGCATGGCACAATCCCGAATTTTCTCGCGCACGGCGTGAACGAGGTCTTTAGGATCTGTAACCCCATCGTTAATCTCTCCATCGGAGAATATGATGATGCAGTTTCGGTAGAGGAGGCTGAAACGGGGCAAAAAGTAAGAAATATATGTTTTAAAAAAATAAATAGCAAAAGAATGTGTAAAATGCGTGGTTTTTTTTTTTTTTTGTCTGGCAGGTTTTTATAGAGTAATAACTGCAAAACTTATGTGGACACGGGAAATAGTTATATTGTCATTGCTGCAAGTTAATATTTCAGGCCTTTCTGGCAACTTCCACGGAAAAGAAGTCAGGGCTTTAAATCTGACGAATAAGTTTTTAAACAAACAAAAAAAGTAAATAATAAATTGCAGCAAATTCACTCACAGTGTTGTGTATTTTGGGGGTTATTGCTGTGTTTGTTGATTTTCTTTACTTTGTCTTTCTTATTTTTTCGCGATTTTGATTTTAGGGATTATTATTATTTGTTTGTTGTTCGTTTTTGTTTGAAACTGTGGTTTGTGAAGAGAGAGAGAGTATACAATGACCTACCTTTCCCCAGACTGAGCTTCGTGCAGTATATCTACAGCTTGAAGGACAGCTGATGACAGGTTAGTCTTCGAGGAGAAGCGCGTGACTATGTCAAGTTCTCGAATTTTTTTCTCGAACTGAAACTAAGATGATCCAGCGGTCTTTTTTAAATCATCTCAATGATGATGATCATGATGATGATGAGGATGACGACGACGATGATGAGGATGACGACGACGATGATGATGATGACGACGACGACGACGATGATGGATGATGATGGGAATGACAAGTAAAGGTAAGAAAGTGTTTACCCGCGTTGACGCAGACACTTTGGTCAACGGGCAGACGACTGTGGTCTCCTCGCCGAACGTTATCACACTGACGAAATCCTCGTCATCGTCCAAGGCATCGACGACGTCGGCGATCATGTTCTTGAGGATGGCGATCTTAGAACGCTTTCTCTGGCTGTCACCTTTGACCAGCATACTCCCGCTGACATCGACTATGCAAATGAGCCTCACTTTGATTCGTGGAACTTTTGTCTGCTTGAACGTGGAGAGTTCTAACACACCACGGATCTTAGAAAAAAAATCATAATTAAAAAAATTTTTAATCTGTATTTTCATTCTCGGCTAATATGTATGTGTATGCTAGACACAGATATATATATACACACACGATGCTTTTTCTGATGAAAGGTTTTGGTCCAAAATCAAAGAAAGCAATCAAATATTAAAGGTAAAGTAAACTACTATAATGAGTAAGAGAAGAGTAGCATTATCTTAATGTGTGTGCATATATATATATAGTCAATAAATAAAATAAACCCCAGACTAAGTACCAGTCAAGATATTAAAATGCAACAGCTGGATCCTTCAACCAGTTTGGTATGCAACAATCGTTACGTTTTAATTGTAATTAATTTTTTTTTAATTTGTTTTAATTTATCCTTCTATTATTATTATTAAAGTCGATGAAACGTCATTTTGCATTGGAGTTAAAAGGTGGAAGAAATCTCTTGGCTTATACTCGTTTTTCTTCCTCTACACATATTATTTTCTTTACCAGTGCCTACCTTTTCGCTTTCTTTTTTTCTATACAGGTGCAGATTAGCATCCAAAAATCCACTTTCACTGTTGGTCACAGTGGATGACGGCTTCGCCACACCTGATGGAAAATGAATCACTGAATTCAAATTTACGGAAAACAATTATGGTGGCTATATCCACCCCGTCTGCAACATCACCACGCACAGAACAATACAATCATCATCATTAATTAATTAATAAATGGGTTTTGGAGGCTGAAATGTACAGGTTAGTTTTATATCGTTTATTTCGACTGATATCTGAAAAAAAAACGCAAACCGTTCAGGTTAAACTTTAACACAACCTGTTCTACTCTGTCAGACATGTCACAGCCCTACCTAAATAAGGAATATAGCTTTGACATGGAACCTTTAGTTTTAATGTAAATTCAACTTACCATTAATTATACAGCTCCATTTAGTACTTTTTGGAAGACTAAAGTATGGTGATCAGTTCTGACAAACTAATAATTATCGTTGATAAATTTCTATTCTTTGCAGAATTCACCAATTATGATTATGTAGTCTAGATATAAATACGACACAGAAAATTTGTCATAACAATAAGTAAATAAAATGTTACTACCTTGCCTATTCATTGTCATGCCGTTGTTGACATTTTCAGAATCCAACTCTGAACAATTAAAGTTCTCTTTTGTCGACAGGTTTGATTTTCGAGTTAAAACGCGAAACGGACTGCTGTCAGTGACTGAAAATTCTGGTTCCGCTCTGGGACTGAGATTGTAAGAAACTGTAATGCAAAAAAAAATAAAATAAAATAAAAAAATATGTATATATAAAGAAAGAAAAAGAAGAAAACGTGAGACCTGCACGACTTCACTTTATTTAACATAGTGACTGGAGTTACAAATTCCAAAATCAAAGAAAATAAACACAAGTGTACATAAGGTGCAAGTTTCCATTAGAGGAATCTCTGGCTCCGTTGAAGATGATTACATTTCTGTCAAGGCAACGACTTCTAGGAGAGTGGAAAAAGTCTTCTAATTATTTCTGCCCTGTTCCAATATAATATCAAGGGGAAGTTCAATAAGAGTGAAAACCGTAAAACAGGTGAAAGGTTCTGGGTTCCGATCAAAACAACATTGATTTACAGAGTAGGCCGTCGGAGGGATGGGAGGAATCTCTTCTACCCCCTTCGTTACCCTTTTACCGTATAGTACTAAATTTCAATGAAAATAAGTTTCTTATCCAACCCACAAATCATGTCAAGGATTTGACTTTTCTTTCTGCAGTGGCGAATGGAGACAGGCTTTGTCTCGTAATAAGAAATAGTTCTTAGTATTGGGGAATTAGTATACTTTGAAAGGAGATTCTTGACAAAATTACAGTCAAAATATGAAACATCTGTATTACTAACACGTGTTTTTCGTGGCCCAGCTTCTGTTTACAAATATCATCAACCCGTTTCGGATTTTTCTTCATTAATTTCTTAGGTCTCCGTCCAGACAAATAGCAATTCGAATGTAACCCTCTGTGGTTTGTGAGGGGCTTTTTCCACGGGATATTTATGACCCAGTGACAATAGTCGACATAATGATTCATAACCGCTCTCAACTCAACCATTTCATGAGTGAGCAAGCGTTTGTCAGAGATAGTGTAAAGGAAATTTACTTCCTCGATCTCTCCCTCTCTCTCTCTTCACGTTCTTCCCCTAAAGCATGTTTTCTTTCTTTTCTTTTCTCTTCTTTGCACATTTTAACAAGTCAAATATCAATAAGGGGTGGCACAAACCGTGAGTCCGAAAAGCGCACCTGCACTCAAATCTTCGGTAAGAGTCTCGTGAAAGAAGAGCTTGTAGAATGGAGTGAACAATTTACATCTCCGCCAAGATTCTTGTCGATCCAAAATGAGGCAAAAAATGTTCTCATCGAACATTCTATAGTATATTAAACCAGCGCAGTCACACAGCTGCCAACTACATTAAATGATCCTTTTGCACACATCCTTACAGGAAGCACGAAATCCTAATCCTTACATGAAACACATCCTTCTCTCTCTTATGCACACACACATACAAAAGCTGCTATAGACATCTCCTTCTCTCTTTAAAATAAAATAAAAATGTTGTGACATTTTCATTATTGAGTTACCTTCTTTATGAAGCTCCTTTTTCACTGTTACGTGTTTCAGAGTGGCATCGTCTGCACAAAGGACACAGGACTTTTAATGCTTCGATGATGGATTAAACATATTTGAATACGTTAATTCAACTCAACATTCTACAGGTATGTTTTATGTTTTATGTGGTACTGATAATAATACTGATAATAAAAAAGGTCGCCCCCTGACCTTACGTGAGGTCGGTGCCCATCTACTTCCCCTCGCTGCTTTACCTTCTCCTTTACCTGCCCGGATCACGGTTGCTGGGTTCCAAATAAATATTTTGTCTTTTTGTGTCATTACTTCCTGGAACTACGCCAACATAAAATAATCTTGAAGCTAACCACTTTGAGGAAAATATATTATCTTTAAAGATGTCACACGTCTGTGACATATAAAGGAATAGGCAAGTAGCCAGTGAAACGAGTAGACAATCAAGGAGGCAATCAAGTAAGTTAGTAAATAAGTCATGTGACTGAGAGCGGTGAGAGGACAGAGTTCCCATCCGCAGTCTGTATCTTCCCTGATAAATAAGGTAAGCATTTCTGGGAAAAGGATGCTAGATAGAATGGGAATTTTCCAGGCACAAGCTGGACCATGCCTCAAAACAGCGCCCGTCTGCTTCATAAACCATCAGAAGGGCCAATGTTTTGAGGCGAGGATAAGTCGTTGCCCCAGGGGCAGATTGGGGATAGGTGGGAGAAGGGGAATCAAGGGCAAATCGTGTCTCTGTAGTTACAATTCGGTGTTCAAACACTGCTTTGCTCCTTCACCATAAAGCACTTTGTCACTCAACTACAGCCCCAGAGGATGTACCCTCTGGGTCTGGACACCCCCTTGTAAGTAGGGAAACAAGTCGCTGGTCCTTGATTTTTATCCCATGTGCAATGACTACAGCAATGACTAGACAAGTAGACGGATAAAGTACAAATAAAACATACTCACTTTTTTTTAGCACTACGTATTCATCCAGAAAATCAGTCTGCGAGTCATCAGCCATTTTTAACTGCTAATTAGCTAACATAGATGACTTTTATTATAAATAGAAAATCTCTGCTTTGTGTACTAACAGGCCTAACCACTGATGGATAATGTAAGCAGCAAGATGAGCAGATCGAGCTGTGTGCTGTACTATGGCTTGCTGGCTTTTGTTGGGAGAAGGGAAAGTGATAATGGGACTGTTGTTTTGGGACAGTCCACAACTTTTGAGAGACCTTCCGCCTTCTATAGTTCTCTTGCTGCGTAGGACAGAGTTGTATAACACGATGAGCAACAGGATGTATCATTGAGAGGCTCTTTAAGTGACTTGTATATCTGGAGTGAGACAGGCATGTGTAGGCAGCTAACAGAAGTTATCTTGTTGTATATTGCATGATGTAGAATGAATAAACGAGACAGACAGAGACAGAAGGGAGCTCTAGAAACAGGGTCCAGGCGCAAACTACTACCATTGTTGTATTAATGTTGCTGTACTAACTTTGTAGCTTCAAGCGGAGCTCGTCCCTAGGTATCATAACCGCAGTCCGCTGTAGAGGTAGCCTCTCACTTTGGCCTGACATCAGAAAGAAAAACCCTTTTAATTAAAAAAGTGCGCGAGAGAGATTCTTACAATTCACGTGCATGACACAAACAGACTTGTTTGTTTGTTTGTTTGTTTGTTTGTTTGTTTGTTTGTTTGTTTGTTTGTTTGTTTGTTTGTTTGTTTGTGGAATGGCGTGGGATGGACAAACGAAAGACTGAAGATAAGATGGATCTCTAGACTGCACTTGAAACTCGTCCACAACTGAAACGCTGGTTTGAATAACGTGGATGAACAAAAGGATGAAAGAGGACAACACTAAATCTCCTCAACGCTAAATATTATCACTTAAAATCGCTTATTTAACTCCAGCCCGTCTTTATTAACTGCAGTTTTTTTTCAAGTTGCTTCAGTGTAAAATCTCACTGACCTTTCTTTTCGAAGAGAGCATATTTTAAACTACAGCTGATGATCGACACTCTAGAACAAAGTCACCAGCTTAGAACAGGTCATCATGAATTTCTCAAAATCCCGAACACAACCATACCAGCGGCCACATTACTTCCGGAAGAAGAAGTGGAGTCCAGGGTTCAGGGTCAAGGACTTCATTTCAATTACCGGGAATTATAACCTGCTTAAAGTTAGTGAGCCCGATGCAGAACACATCGTTTAAGGTGCTGGTTGCATGATGAAAGGTTATCTCTTGTCAGGCATAAAAATATGTCAAGCTACTAACAGGCTGTATCTTGTGAACAACATTGAGACATCCTCTCAAAATCTGGGGGTTAGTGTATGATTATGAACTAATCACGGTCCATTAAAATTAATGTTGAACTTTAGTTAGATGTTTACGATGAAACAGAAGCAGATTAGCCAACTGCTGCACCTTTATCACTCACCAAGCTACCATATACAGAGCTGTGTGCATAGTTCGCCCGAAAAGTAAACATCCTTTTCGAGGTTAAGTGAGCGGGACTGCGGGTCAGCTGAAGCATCTTTTAAGAGTTTCCCCAGCAAGTTCACCTGTTATCTTTGGTCAAGTGGGCGTTAGTCTCATAATGAGCCTCTGTATGCTGAATTTTTCATGGAGTTACATTGTCCTAAGCAACATTCTATCTCAACTAGGGATCTATAAATGGTATTTAATTACAACCAGGATTTCTTTAGGAAAATAGGGTAAATATAGCATAAATTGTTACAAAAATTATTTCTTGATTGTCTCTCGCTCGTATGCACACACACACACAAACACTATCAGCAAGGTCTACAAAGAAAGTAATTTATTTCTTACCTCTGCTTCTGTTCATCCTTAAGTTTTCTCCCAAGTGGACAGAAGTCCCGCTCTGTCTTCTTTCTTTCACTTATTTTACCTCGACTGTCACAGCAAAGACGATGCCTGATTATGTCTCCCAGGTGGTTGAGCTACACAGCTGACAACTGCTACTAGGAAGTGAAACTCGCTTCCCAAAATACCCAGCCCACCCGTGAGTTCAGTTTTCCCCGAGCAGCGCTACCCGCTTGTATGCCTTCGGTTCAAGAGTTCGCAAGGAAATATAGCTTTTCCTCCACCCCTCCCCGGAGACACTTAACTGATGGGTTTTGTAAAATGGGATTGAAAGAAGACAATTAAAACACTAACTAACGTGGGATGTACATCTATTCAGTACAAATGAGAACGAGCACCGTTAACCTTACGGTGCCTGGCAGGTGTCTTGTGTAGAGAACGGTACCGCGCTGGCAGCAATCAGGTTAACAGTCGTAACCTAATTCCCGTTTAAAATTCCCTAGGAAGACTTGTATGTACAGATCGCCTAAAAAGAGTTCATCATACTGACTAAACAGACTGCAAGATCGAGATCTGGCAACGGTCGTTACAGTCGGGTTCCAGTCAATCAACCAACAGGTATTCTCAATGACATTGAACCAGGAAGCTCTATTTTAGGTATTATGTCAAATTTGTTGACTTAAATATTAATCAGTGATCGAATACAAACCCCTGGCAAGCAAGTCGTGTCATTCTGTGGTACCATGGACCTCTTCACGCATTTAAAACCGACTTTCCTTGTGTTCTGTTTGCACTCCATTTTGTCCTCTCTGCTTTATATCTCCTTGATGCATTGACAGTATTCAGTCGTGTCTTCCTCGTCGTGTCACCTTTACCTGTGGGACCAGGGTTTGATTCCACATCACCACATAAGTATATTTCCCCCAAACAAAAGCGAGAACAGTAAACCAAACACTGCATTGTTTGTTCGGGACTTCGGGGTAATCATGGCAACGAATGTTGGCCAAAAGGATCCACAAACTTTCCGAAAAACATTTAGATGCAAGAAGTAAAACAAACTGAGTATCCAATATTAGAACAAAGTTATTTTCTCTCGGATTTTGATTTGTGTGGTTAAATGAGGGTGTACACAATATAATAGGCAAATTAAAAGAAAGACAAGTTTTGCGTAGATGGTGGGAATAGGAAGATCATATTAATAGAAGCGAGAGGTTTCCTTTTTACTCTACATATGGGATTTCAGGCACTGTTAAAAAATTTGAAGTTCGCTTTATGCTCTGGTGTAAATACTTACAGCATTTCAGAGTAAAATTGATACAAAAAATGGTATGCAAACACATTGAAAATAATCTTGTTATTGGCCGCAACTAATGAAAAAGTTGTCAAGAATTTGGCATTATATCCTTTCTATGCTTTTTAATTTAGAAAGTCTGCAGTAGAAGATAAATGTACCTTAGTAACTTTTGAAGGCATTGTTTTAATTCTAACTTTCATATCTATGTATTAATGAATGTATTATTGTATTATCATTGCTGTTTGCTCTCCTTTCTAAGGGGCAATGAACCTTGAATAACCAACTCCAACAACTTCCTTTTTGTTCACGCTTTAAAATATCTTTGAAACAAACTGTAGGAAATATATGGGGTTCCTTCACTCGTTCACAACCATAACTTCAACCAAATATAAGGTAGGGTAACTTAATAATTAAAGTCAAAGTTTAAGCCCTTAAAAAACTATACACAAGCATAATTCATAAGGAAATTACCGAGTTAACCTGGAAGGGATAAATCAAACACGGTATGACTTCAAGTACACATGGATATGTTATGTTTTTGTTTTTAAACTGAGGATGTGCTGTGATTCTTCTCACAAACTACGAGTTGTAGAGACAATTGATCATTTTGCATTCATTAATTTAACGGCTTCTCTTCAAATACTTCTTTTAAAAAAACATGATAACAAATCTTTCTTGTCTGCCTTAAGTGCTTTAAGACGCTCACGACTTTTTTAAACGAAAATTCTTTCTTTAAAACGACATTTTAAATACATTTCCTCCTGCTTGTCAAAATTCATAGTGTCATAGTATTCCTGCTTAGCCACTTATTGTGATGTGACTCATTTTTCAACTGAGGCGAAACCACACCATGGCAGGAAAAACATCGCCGGAAACTTAACACACGTGATCTGTTAATAAGACTACATTGCTCTCTAGACGAACGACAAGTGCTGCACCCTATAACCTCTCTCTTCCCCTCCACCCATTCCGCCAAAACCTCGTGCAATTATTAACACACTCAACAAAAATGTATATGTTCAGGTAACCAAATTTAAATCTTTCCTTTTTTTCTTGCTGTTTAAATAGTTTTTTTTTTCCGGGATATTGAAGCTGCCAGGTCATGCTCAATAAATAGGGTGGCCACCCCGCTATTCCATTCCCCTCGCTATAAACGTCTCGGTGAAGGAGGCAACCTAAGATTGAGAACCTCACCACCCAGCCCTAAGCTTAATCCTCGCCTTCAATCGTTCTCTTGAAAACCCGAAACTTTGAAGCCTGGTTATGGCGCTGTACAGAACAACTCTTCAAAACTACGGAGGACTGCATACGGTGGCAGGCAAAGTTACCCAAGGTCCAACACAACTGCATGAACAACACTCGAGATTACAGTAAAGAAAAAAAAGGGATTTATTAGGTAAGTTAGCTTAGATCACTTGATGTCAAGAACTCATAGTCTAGTGGCGGTTCTATACCACAGCATTTGTTTGAGAGGTACTTCATTCGGAACCTGACGTGTGTGTGCTTTTATTTTTCTCATTAATGACACACCCCTCCGAAAAAGGAGAAAAAGATGTAGGTTTCGCTCCAGCTCTAAGCATCACTTCAACCCATCTATGCCCGAGGCTAAAATGTTGAAATTCATGTATGTGACCTGTACATATTCTAGGAACAAGAATTTGAAAAGAAAAAAAATATTTTGTTTCTTTGCTGAGTTTGATACGTAAATGGAAAGCTAGGCACATCCACTGCTGCACTCCACATAGTGTACTGAACTCTGACTTCCCTACCGTTCCAACAATCTCGCTTTGACAAATTAATTAAACAATAAGGACACAAAAATGGGTAGCGGCCCAAGCCAGCGGTTACCCCAGTCAATCTTATTTGAAGAATTGTTGAGATTAGATTATTTTACATTAATTTTCACTTTGAGAAACCTTGTACTCAACTGGCTACAAAAATTGCAAGATCGGTAAATTTCGGAGTAACACGTCGTACTGCAACAACAAATATATATGTGGTACAGTTTCTAATAGTTTATATCGCACTGTAGATATTAGAATTTCTTTGTGATTCATTCCAGTCTTGGGATGCCTTCCACTTCTGCCTATGTATTTGCACATCATATTGAGACAATACTGGTGTTGTTTGTGGAAGGCTTGATCGATACGCTATTTATCATTTGATTTTTAAAAAGGAGATAGCTAAAGGTAAATTAACGTATAATGATTTCAATACTTGTAGATGAATGCATGCTAGCAGACACATTTACATATTTACGACAACGATGGCGACCACAACGACGACGATGATGATATTATTGTTTTAGTATTGTTTGAATGCGCCAAAGCAGTTTCCCGTCAAATAAAACAATCAGGCAACCATGCAGCTATATATATATAGAGCCTTTTTACTGCAGAAAAGACGTGATATAAACTACTTTAGTACGTCGGTGGATCCCGATTATGTTATGATAAATAAAGAACATCTATGAATATTGTATCTGTACATTATGTTTTTATTTAATTTTAAACTTTTGTCTGAATATTCAAAGATAACTTTCAAAGGGGAGAGTACACTTCCCTCACAGTTTATCTAGTTTATCTCCCTTTGACATTACATCACGAACCGAAAGTTCCATTTACCGAAGTTTTAGGACTGCTTCGACGGCTTAAACGTTTTGGCTTGACTCGACTGTTATACTGTTTTCTACTAAATATTGTCCGAAATAGTCAGTAGTTTATGTACACGTCTTCAGCTGCCGTGGTTCAACGTATCGATCCCGTGCAGTCTCGCGAGAACTAAAATGGCTGAAGAATATATATAAAGGTTCGAAGTTACCAAAGATTCGACAAAGACTGCAAGATGGACTTAGGAGACAGCACGCTTACACTCGCAATCAACACAGCGATGTCTGCTGTGGGCTTTTTAGTTTGCCTTAACATAATTCCAAAGTTTAAGGACATGTTTATCAAATCAAATCTGTATGGAGTTGATATGGCCAAAAGTTCCAAAGAGAAGATGTAAGTCATTTGCCATATGATCGTCTGCTTTTGTGCGTGGTAGCATAGGATTGGTGAATCGTGTGTATGTGTGCTATTAAAGTGCTGTGAAAAGCCTCATTTATATTTAGCTTAATCTGAATCTTTTCACACGCGTTGTATTTCAGTATTTCATCATAGTTATAAATTGCATCAGGGATCATCTGGAAAAATGACGAGTTAATTCATTAACCATAGTTTTAGTAGATTTCTATGGACAAACATAACAGACATGAAGCTTGCACGCTTATTTCTAAAGTAAAATATCATGATGTGCATATTATAACTTGGTGGTATGTCTATGAAGCTGTAGTACAGTAAAATACACTGTATAAAAATGTATTTCATCAGATTGTTCTTGATTGCAGCCCAGAATCGATGGGGGTAATCTGTGGAGCTGTTTTCTTAATCGTCTTGTTTCTTTTCATTCCTGTGCCTTTCTACAAACACCTGGCTGAAAATGAGATGGGAAAATTCCCTCACCATGAAGTATGGCAACTGACAAATTTATTTCAGAAATTAAAATACGGTGATGTAGAACAGTTTTAAGGTGAATGTTACATTTTGCTCTGTGTCTTCAGCCAATAAAATTACCTGTGCATTAGTTTATTGATTATGCAACCTTCTATAGTTTTTTTTTCAAAGGTATATCTTTGCATCTTCTAGAAGGCAATTAAATAATAAGTGGAATGAAAACTACATAATCATTAATCCTATAATACTTCTACTAATAATAGGCCTTGAGTAAATAATTTAAGTTTTAAAATTTTGGAGTAAAGAAAACGTGCTTTAGTACAGTCAAATTATCAGGCAACATTTTTAAATTTCAATAACTTTAGTTTTAGAAATTGCCGTCTCTGCATATTTGTGTTTTGTAAACAAAGGGAGGGGCAACATTAGATCTTACTGTAAGGTTGTAGGTATCAGGACTCAGGTCTGGCTAGCTGAGTTTTGATCCCAGATTTCACTGACCAGTATGGATTAATGAGTTTGTTGTAAAGTCAAATGTAACAGAAATGTAGAGATTGACTGTTATGAGCGTGTGATAAATTTTAAGTTCTCTTTGTCATTATGTCAGATGTTTTGATTCCTCTTTCTCAAGCTTTATTATATATTTCTGTAGCAGTAGGTTGTTTCAATTTCAGTAATGGGAAAATGCCACAGCTTTGCAAACCCTCCTCATACAGCAAAATAGCCTTTGCATGCTTGACTGACTTTTCTGAGGTAAAGAAAATATTCTTTTCCTAGCAATAGGCCAAGGAATGTGGGCTTGACCTTGAACAAAAACTGCAAGGTGATATTTCTTATTGACATTTGACCTTTAGAACACAACAATTTTTTTGTGTGTATAGTACATAGAGTACCTTGCTGCACTCCTCTCCATATGCTGCATGATATTTCTTGGCTTTGCTGATGATGTGCTTAACCTAAAATGGCGACACAAGCTGTTCCTGCCCACCATATCCTCATTGCCTTTGCTGACTGTCTACTTAGTCAACTTCAACTCTACAACCATCATTGTGCCCAAACCTTTTCGTGTGCTGCTGGGATTTGATCTTAATGTGGGTAAGTTGCAATACATTAGCTAATGGAATAAAATAATGCAAGAATATGGCCTTATACATATTGCAGCAATAAAATTGTAGTTTTTGACCTTAATCAATATTGGTATTTAGGTAATAATATTGTGCACTTGCTGAAGAGTATGCTACTAAATTTACCTTAGTGAATGGAGAAAGTTTTTTGTGTTGTATTATAGTGATAATAGATTAAATTACATAGCTGCCATTCACAAATAAGCTCTAGGCACCCAACAATCCAAAAAAAAAACCCACCAATAAACAAAAAAGTAAACAAAAGTAGAGTACAATACTTAAAAGATGAAAGATGAAGGAAAGTGTTTTCCCTCTTCCTTAATATCTAAAAAAAAAAAGCTGTGGGTGATTTATCTTTATTAACTGGAGGAAAACTAATGTGACTTGTACTTTGCCAGCTGTCCTTTTATTGAGCTTAAGGTTTTACTTTACACAGTGCCTGAGTGAGCAAACACATATGGCTGCTGTGTTGACTGAAAATTGTGCTGGGCTTATTTAGATCAAAGGTGCATCCATGCTAGTGTTCATAATTCTGAGTTTGTTCATCTGTACTGATGATGCTATAATAAAATATGTCAGCCATTTTCCTTTCCACTCATCTATTTACCATTAAAGTTGCATTATACACATGTATAAGCATCTTTATCTCATAAACACCCTCAACTAAAACACTTACACACACATATGTGTATTTACATATGAACATATTCAGTGGATTTATTTTATTGACAGAGTTTATTTTGATATGCTATTATATTTAACTGATGTCTTTTTTAAAATATAAACATCTATAAAAGCTATTGTCTTAATCTGTTACAGGTATTTTGTACTATGTATACATGGGCATGCTGGCAGTATTCTGTACAAATGCCATAAACATTCTGGCAGGCATTAATGGTCTGGAGGTGGGACAGTCATGGGTGATATGTGTGTCCGTTCTTATCCACAACTTTTTAGAACTTGGAGGTGAGCTTTTGTTGTATAGTTGGTAAGGGGAAGTGTAGTATAAGTGCTGTTATGACATCCTGCTTAAACAGTCATTAACACATTTCCTTGACCACTATTGGATAACCAACACAGGCTGATGGCTAACCCACATGGAGTTTAGATAGGTGAGTGCAAAACAAATCTATTCAGAAAGCAGCTTAAAGTGATTACACACATTTGTGTGTCTCATTTCTGTTCTCCGCTGTATCCTGTTTTTTTTCTCTGCTGTAATTGGCATAAATGGTACTTTCAGGGAGCCAGCATCAGGCACATGTATTCTCCATCTACTTTATGATGCCATTTTTAGGAGTCTGCTCTGCTTTGCTGTACTACAACTGGTAAGAGCGTTCATTTCAAGTTATCTCCCAATTTTTCAGACCTTTGTGAAACCACAGAAAAATTCTTGCATTACAGACATGATTTATTTCTCATCAATGTTATCAACGTTGGTCAAAGCCCAGCTCCGGTATCCCGCAAGTCGTTGCACACGAGAGTGCATTCTTCCATAACGTTTTCTTCTTTATTTTCTCACAATATTATGTTAATTTTCAAGCAAGACATGCCAGTAGCCTGCTATCTTTATGGAAGAAATTTAACTGGAATCTCTCTTTCTAAACCCTAAAATCATACTATCTACATACAGTCAAAAAGAGTCAAAACAAGAAAAAAAACTATACACCTGCTAATGACACCAAGCTTCCATCCTGTGCTTTGATAAGATTTACTAAGAACATAAGCCTATTTTAAGCATACAGTAATATAAAAACACAGCTGGCTATGAGAGAACTTCTGAAGGTTGGTCATGTTAACACATGAGATATTCACCAAATAATTCTGACTGATGTTGCATCAACAGGCAGTGATCAAAGGTTACAGTGCCAGCTACAGTCAGTAAATGAATCCATCGTGTTAAACTTTTCAGGAACTAGAAAAGAGCAGATCTATGCATGCTTCTTTTATTGCAGATCTTGAGTGTGTTTGCTGTTCACAGGTATCCATCTCGAGTCTTTGTGGGTGACACCTTCTGCTACTTTGCTGGTATGACCTTCGCTGTTGTGGCCATCTTAGCGCATTTCAGCAAGACGATGATGCTTTTCTTTATCCCCCAGGTCTTCAACTTTCTATATTCCACTCCACAACTTTTTCGTCTCGTCCCCTGTCCCCGCCATAGACTTCCAAGGTGAGCTGTGAAAGATGTTTACGTGACAAAGGCACTGAAGCTTTTGTTAGTTGCAATACTTTGTACATGCAAAAGTATCTTTTAACTTTTACTTACAGATAGGGATAAAAATGAATATGTTCAGTGTCTTACGTTAAGAAGCTGAGGGATTAAAAAAGACTTGATGTTGATTATTATCACTATTTGGCAAAAAAGAATTTTCCTTTGAATCTTTGTGTTTCAGCTACGATGGCAAGACAGACAAAATCAGTATGAGCTACACAAAATTTAAAACCAAGGATCTGAAACTCCTTGGTCGATTGTTTTTATTCATCTTTAAAACCTTTTATATCATTGATGTAAAGGAGACAATGGAAGATGGAGAGAGCTACACCCAGATTAACAACCTTACGCTCATCAATTTAGTCCTCAAATTTTTTGGTCCAATGAATGAACAGTATGCTGTCATAATCATACTTTTACTCCAGGTAAGTTATTTTGTTTTGCATGGGACCTCTCTGAAATTATCAGTCTCCATTGTTGATATTTCTAAATGAAGTTCTTACAAATGTGTGTGATTTCTGATCATCTTCTTGTTCCTAATGACCCCAAGTGGAGCATAGGGCCGCAAGTACACCACGCCATCAGACTCGGTTCTTGGCATCCCTCAGCTTGATCTTTATGGTTGCCACAAGCAGGTTGTGGTCTGTCTCTGCATCTGCACCTCGCCTTACCCTGACATCCAGCAGACTCTTTCTAAACTGGCGATTAATGGTGATGTGATCAGTTTGTTTTTTTCTGTCTGTCTGGTGAAGTCCAAGTGGTCTTGTGAATGGTTTTTTGTGGAAAAACTGTGCCTCCAACTACAAGGTCATTGAAGAAGCAGAAATCTGTGAGCAGCTCACCATTTTCATTGCAGTTGCCCACACCATGCTTTCCCATTATGTGCCCTTTGTCTGTGTTGTCATTTACAACCTTGGCATTCATGTCGCCCATTATGATCTTCAGGTCTCGTTTTGGAGTACACTCAATCAGCACTTGAAGGGAGTTGTAAAAGTCTTCGTTTTCCTCTTCTTTAGCTACGTTGGTAGGTGCATAGCACTGGATGATGGTGATCTTTCTTTCTTTGGAGTTAAACCTGGCTGACATGAGTCGTGGGGAAACTGGTTCCCATGCTGTTTGTGCTCTTGTAGTCTCTAGTGTCATCAGTACTGCTACTCCTTGTGTGTGGTCAGGGTCTTCATGTCCTAAAGCTCCGAGAAAGACTTGTCTTTGATGACATTCATTTTTAAACAGCAGTATTTAGTTATAATGCGGCCCTATGCTTGACTGGAGGTGGAAAGGAATAAAAAAGAAGAAGAATTTAGTTGTAATGCAAAAAGATAACCTTTCTTATTTTTTTCTCCACCTCTCCTCTTTTCTCTTCACCTCCCATTTGTGTGTCCCATGGCCGTGTTAGCTTTGATATTACCTTACCAATCTTACCACCAATTATCACCTTCTTTCTCCTTCTCTGCTCTCTTACCTCTGATGGGATGTTACTAATCAAAAATGATATTTTTCTTTCTTTTCAGGTAATGTGCAGTGCATTAGCCTTTGTCATAAGATATTACATTGCCCGATTGTTCTATGATTAATGTCACCATGGGCTACCATGATGTTTGAGAGTTGCAAGTGCCTGGTCAAGAGTGTAAGTTGGTCTGATAATTAGTGACCTTCAGTCTTGCAGCCTGTGGAGCTTCTTTTATGTCACGCTTTCTTTTTACTGCTAGCTGGAGGTGTAATATTTAGGGCATAATATTTTGTAAGAATTGTATAAAGAGATGTAGGTAAGAGATCAGTATATTTTAAATTGTAATTGTGCCATTATATAAGAATTAAGTTTCTTCTTTGCTAGGAAACAATTTGATATGTTATAAACTTTATACCAAGGTAGTAAAACTCAGCAGAGAACACATTTTTATGATCTTAGATGTCTATGTAGGATTTATAAAAAAGAAATTAAAGTCTGTAGACAGTAAAGGCTTGTCTGTTTTACTTCGTTTAAGTCCATGTAAACACCATATAAGTATGGAAACATTTATGTGCAAATGTTTTTATGGGCATTGTTACAACTTTTTGCAATTTCAAAAGCAATGTATTGTGTTTCTCTTCTGTAACTCTTTTTTGGAGGGTGTCAAGGTACAAGGGAGGCAAGATGGATAATGTGCATTGAGTTACATCACTCTGGGTAATGATTAGGTTGTCTGGGAGTAATGTGAAGCTCTATTCTGGCTTGATGTGAACACTGCTTAATTGTGTATTGTGTGTCTGATTGGTAGGGTGATTGAACAGCAGTTGTGAAAGTATTTGTAGGGTATCATTGTATTTATTTCACCTTATACACTTCATCACATTGTTCTCTCCTTTTTTTCATTTGTATTGTCATTCTTTGTCAGAATGAACAATTGAAAATATGTTGAAATGAAATGATGATAAGCGTTTCTTGAATGCATATGTAGAAGACAATACCTGATACGAGTGAATGGGATTGAGCATCATGTAAGGGATGTGGTGGAAGGTAGTTAAGGGGAGGGTAGTTTTCCATCTGTCTCAATCCATTTTCATGTTCTCGTTCTTGTTCAAGATCTTCGTTTACTTCCCTGTTGGTTTCATATCCATCAAAACCTCTACGTATGTGCCTCTGTCATGTTTGCATATTTCGGTAACCTGTGATAACCTTGATGCACCCACTCATGACAATTGATGTGAAAAGCCATTTCTGTTGACAGAATGTCACTGAAAAAGCAATTACTTGTGTAACATGATGCTGTTTGAATTGTCTGCTTAAACTTACTGTTTTTTTAAATTTTTTTTTTTTTATCTGAAATAGATATACATGTATTCACATTGGGGGTCTTGTTGCAGTGATGTATACTCAGCTGTTTAATTTCTTTTTCTGCTACTCCCCTCTTCTTTCACCTTCCCCCCTTCCTCTTTTTACTGCCTCGTGGTGCTTGTATATGTAAACAAATTTTGAAGTGCGATTTCAAGACTACTCAAGTGTTTCTAGTGTGCACCCATTTGACCAAGGGATGCAACGCTGTTATCACCAGTCTGGCAACTGAGCTGACAATTGTAGAAATGATAGTGATTTTTATTAACTGTTTTCCACCCATTTAAGAGTACAGTGCTTTGAAACTTTTGTAATGAGAAAAAGATCCAGTCTTGTGCAAAAATAATTCTGGAAGTATGCAAATAGTACATGAGCAGGAACAATCAGTGAAATAATAATCACAGTATTTTGGGAGTTTTTATCATTGTTGAAGTGTTCAGGTGGTATTTAATAATTTAGAAAACAACTACTGACAGTATGATGGTGTATGATATAAGGTGAAGTCATTTTGCAAGTCAGTGTGTACCAGAGTGCTAGTACACCAATTAGTTTAGTCCTTATTACTCCTCGAGGAGCATAGGGCTGCAACAAGTACATCAATAAACAGCTTAAACCTTTGCACAAGTGTTGCATGTATGTGCATAGTTGATGTATAGAAGAATTTTTATGAAAGCTATGTTTAAAAATATTGATTAACAAGAAAGAAATTCACTTGTTCTCCATGTCTTCAGTCAGCCTCATCTTGGGATCTCTCATTCTTCCTCTTTTCTTATTTTCTTTCTTTTCTCTTCCTAGGTGCTTTCTTTCTTTTTTTTTTTTTTCTCTTTTGGATGCTTGGGTTTTCTGTTCCTCTCTCTCACCCACTCACACACCTACCTGAAAATCCATCCAGTGTGAAATTAAATAAAAAAAGATTAAAAATGTAACCGAAGATCAAAGAAAACCCCGGCAGCTAACACAGCAAGTTTCACATTGAAAAGGCAAGAGCTCACAGTATTCCATTTTGTGAGAAGCTTCATAACGTTTCTACTGTAGGCTGTCGGACTTCTTTAGGCATCTTGAAAGGACTTCCAAATATGAGGCTGGAAACTTTTGTGTTACCTAAAAGATTCAGCTTTTTTTATGTTTTAAAGATTTCGGAAGCAACCGTACTTTATTGATTGCCGTTCAGCACAATGCATGTATAGTTTTAAAAGATTAATTGCAAAAGAGAGACAACTCTGCACAATTGTGGACAGGACGGATAGTGCAGTAGTCTCCCTGCGTAGGTGGACTACAATTTTACAACGAACTTGTATTACTCGACTGCTGGCTGACGATTTTTCCCCCGTTAAACTACTAAACGAGGCAGAAGTGTACAAAGCTTCCGGTGTAGTCACATTCATTGTTTTAATTTTGTTTAGGCTTGCCAAGACTAACAGCGGAGAACTTCACAAGAGGCTAAGCGTTGTTCTCGGCAGACAGACAGCGGTCCACCTATACACGGCCATGCTTTTACTCACAAGCATCCATCAGACACGACTCAATGATCAGGTGATCACAGCCCGATAACAAAACTTCTTCCGACGTTATACGACGTAACCACGTGATAAATCTGTTACGTCGCAAAGTCCAAACGTGGTACACGTGATGGGGAATCCAAATGAGGGGTTGCCAGTGAGTAATTAGAAAAAGTACTTTTTATATAATGTATGCAGTATCAATTATAATTATAGACTCCAACACCAGCTAAGGTAGTAGTATTCAGAGTTTTCATGGTCATCGCAGTCATTAACGTTTTAGTGCAAAACACGTAGCGTCTTTATCAGAAGTTCGGAAAACTAAATGTTTCGTGTGAAAAATAATAATGTAGACATCAGCCAATCAAAGAGCAGTCTGCGATGTCACATATGACAGTTCACGACAGATCGACTTTAGGCGAGGGTCTCAGTTGGAGAATACTTGCTCACAGGCTCAAAATAAGACGCTGCCGACCGTGAAGTTTTCTTAGGAGATAAGAGAAATTTTCACTTTTTAATAACTCAATTCTTCACATTTTCAGAAGACCACAGCATGTGGTTCAACTACTTCTTTCCTCCCAGGATACAATTCAAAACAGCTGTGTAATCTAAACCTTTGAAGTCGCTGGAAGGGGGGAGGGAAGATGTTAGATCTCACTCTGGGAAAGTGGACAGCTGGCGTCTGAGCTGCGAGGCGCGCTGGTTCGGTACCCTTGTAGCGCAGCAACCTTTACCCCCGAGTCTACCCAGCTGGCGGGAACGGGTACCTGACTCCTTAGCTGGAGAAGGTAAGGCAGCGAGGGTGAGGAGATGGGCACCATCCTCACGTAACGCTGGCCCCTCGAAAAGTGAGGTCTCCATTCTAGATTGATATGTGAACTAGAGAATACACGCGGAAAAAATTAATCTCCCTTCCTCTCACTAACACCCACACACACAGATTTCATGCTTTACCTTCCAAAAAGCATGAATCGACTAACCGAATTTTACCTTTCCTGTCGAGAAAATTCTAAATTGTGCGTGCAAACGTTTGGTCGTGCACCCTCAAGTTTCAGTGAGTGAACACGTTTAACTGTTAGCTGGTCGCCTGGTTGCTTGTCTATTATAATTGTTAGGAGACACTAAAGTTTGTATCGTTTGGCACAGTGTTGCATGGAATATGAACCTCCACTGAAGAAGCCTAGTGAACTTGTCTCCAGTCCTCGCTGGATGCAGGTACAAGTGGACCAGGCAGTTATTCTGTGAAGGTAATTTTTTCTGAGTGATGTCCTTTCATTGTCTGCGAGAAAAGTTTTTTTTTTAAAAAAGAGTAAAATATCCGAATGCATTAAGGCTGTGAATTGGTCATACCTCTATTTGACTGACCTTTGACACGAGCTGAGATGTGATGGGTTTCAGTCCTAGTTCAGTTTGAGATTTGTCAGCCATTCATAAAACAACTTTCTAAACTGACATAACTATAGCATTATCATTAAAGTTATTCAAGACTGACCTTCAACGATTCATAATTCTTCTTATTCTATTCCTCTGTTTAAGAAGGTTTAGTCTATTATCCGTAGCTTATTACTAACAAGTTGGTATCAGTAAACGACAAGTTTGACGACTTAGTCCGCTGAGTTAAAAAAAAAACTTGTTAAAGTAAATTGAGAGATTAATTTTAGGGGGTAAAGATAATGTGTACTGTACTGGATGTACATCTATTGCAGGCGGTGTTAGAAGATTCTAGCAGCCGTACAAATAATTGCTAACTTGGACCTGTGTCACGATCCGATTTTGTTTTCGAACCGGCTTCAAATTCTCACAGCGCACAGGCGCAGGGGTCAACAGGTCGTGTACGCCATTTTTCATTTAGCTTCGACTGTTGTGATGTCATGTAAGTAACTTAGTACTCAGATCATGATCCTAGTGTTGTGGGTAAAGCGCTGTACCAATGTGAATTCATTAATTCTTAATCTTAATTATCTGTATAAGGTGGAAGTCCATTAAGAAATTTGTTGTCTGCGCACATAAGAACTGACCCATGCGCCTGAGCACTGAGAATGTTTGCATCCTGGTCGATCACAAAATCGGATTGTGACACCGGCCATTACTAAAATAGCATAAGGTGAATTGTTTGTGGAGACTGAACATTTTCTGCCGTTTCTTAACGCTCAAAGGACGTTCGCCATTTAAAATCTCTCTCGCACACACACACACACAGACGCACATTGCGCGAGACATTTTTAACGCCTAAAAAGAGAAAACGGAAGTACGGGAAGTCACAACGTCTGTTTTTTTTCCCCAGTGTTGCTGCTGACGTCATCGACAAAAGGTCGAGATGAGCGCAGTCATCAATCCCGCTATCCCCTGGCACCCACCAAGAAAGCGGAAAACTCCACAACAACAAGTAACCTGCTGAGCGACATCCACAAAGTCAACAAAAAGCGTCAATCAAGGGAAGTAGAGGTCAATGAAGATGACGAGCAGAATGCTTTCCAGGTGGTTAGCACGCCTCTGATCAAAAGGACCTGCAGGAGACGGGAGAGGGATGGTTTGGATCCAGAGGGCGTCTCAGACCGGAAGAGGACAGCGGGCGCGAAAGAGGAGCAACCGGATCGGAAACGCTGTTACAGAGCAAAACTGTTTGTCCATTTCAATGGACAATGGATGCAGTTCCCTCACCGGAGGTTGTTGCCGACGGTGACGTTTCCGGGACGGATGACATGCCCTTCCTGATACCCTCTGGCTGGTCCACTCCAGACCTTACTGAAGAGAAAGCTTTCACTCGCCGGGGGGTGGATCCAGCCAAATATTTCAAGGTGAGCGGGAGAAAATGGGAATAAGAAAGAATATATAGATTGAAGTAGACACATAGATATTGACATGTAGATTATACACTCGGATACCACTGTCACTTTCCTGAGTTTCGATCTATATTAACTTTAGACGCTGTCATGGATCATATGAACTACTGGAGTAATATTTTGTGCGAGCGGGAATTAGTGCTTGGTTTGTGGTTATTGTCATCAATTATAGGTGTGCTTGTGTGTGACAGGTGATGGATCCGACAGGCATCAAGTACGCTTGCTCCCGGTGCGGCGTCGTTTTCCCAGGTCTTCATGAGCTTGACACCCATTGGCTACGGAACCACGGACGTGCTGTTGCGAATTGGACCACCTTAGGGAAGATTTTCCCAGCACATACCGCCTTTCTGAGGATCAGACCTATTTTGGAAGCGCATCAGGCTTCTTTACGAAGTCATCATTTCGTCGACACGCAAAGGGACGTAAGAACCTGGTCCTCGGAAAATATCTCCTGCGGTTCTTTCGAAGCTGCGCAATGTTCTGGAATCTCAGGCCCATGCACGTGGAATTCTTTTGGCCGACCCTCCACTTTGTTCCCGGAAATGTTGCTAGACAACCTCGATCGGAGTTTAAGGGAATCAAGAGCCTCGTTTGATCCAGTCAACCCTCTGGACCTCAGCCAAAGCTGCCTACCTTTGGAGCCATCTCACAATGTCTTGACCTCTCTGCAAACGTGATGGTGGAGCCGCTGGATTTGACTCTTTGTACATCCCCTGGCCATGTCAGCACAGCTTTCGCTGTCGTCGCCAACGAGAAACCTGTCGTCACCAACGAGGAATTTGTCGAGAAGAGAAGATGGTGTCGTCATCACCATGACCGACAGCTCCGAGATGAGGGACACGCGGTGCATCGCCATTGAGTCAGATACAGTTTCCGAGGTGTCGTTGACATCAGAACCTTGTTTTGGTCCATCCACGAAGCTGGGATGTCTCTTTCTAAACAAAGAACATACAGAAGAAAACCCCCATCTCATTGGCTCCAAGACCACAGACACCAAGTTAAGTTAAATAGAAAGTTTGTCGTTTGTGTCGTAACCTGTTACTTGAGCACATAAAGGTCGAATGAAAACCCGCATATCAGTACACCTGTGGCTGTATTTAAATCTTCTATAAACCGTCGGTGTAGATGATGTGGTCTCTTTGCCATGTTTCCGAGAAAGTTTCTATTTTTTAAAGAAAGTTGCAGATTACTGGACGATGAAAAAAAACAAACCCCATATACATATTGTTTTTTAAAGACTCGACTCTTCTACGTTTTGAAAAAAAACTACGAATCCATTCTTATTGCCTATAAATATTACACTTCCAACATAGCATAATTATGTAAAGAACATTAACTATAACGGAGTGACTTCGTGAAGGGCGGTAAGCATGTTACACTCACCTGACATTTGTTTGACGAAAACCAGGGGATAATAAAATTGACAGCTAAATAACAGTTACCGAGGAGATCAGTTAAAATTATAGTCTTTGGAAAATCTGCTTAAAGCAAATCCTGTTGATATGGTCAGTATCGGTATTTTTTCTTTCTTTTTTTTAAACAGGATCTCCTCCCAGGCCAGAGCGACAGTTGCAAAGAAACCGTTTCCCTCTCGGCTGAAGATAATCCAGAAGAACCCAAGATAGAGGGCGCTTCTCATATTAATGGCCAGCTATATGCATGCCCAGTGTGTCCATCGGTATACAAGCGAAAGTGGATCCTGGAAAAACACTTCCGGAAATTCCACAAGTCGCTTTGGAGATTGCATCATTCCGCTGATCCCCTTCATCGTCTGAAATGTCCGTCTTCATAAAAGAATCGAACGTTCCACGACCTGCACCATTTCTTCCAGCATTAGACGCTCCTTCAAAAAACCAGTCGGTGGAAAAGCTTTTCGAGTGCACATGCGGCTATGCCAGCAAGTGGAAGGGCAACCTAGTAAAGCACATGCGCAGGTGCACAACCTCGAAGGTCGCTTCTGCTTCTGCTGAGACGAGTAAGACAGAAGTTTGCAGAAACAGTGACGTCAACAGCAAGAAAGGAGCGATAACTGCTATTGCTGCCATCTCCACCCTGTTGGAGGAGACGCTGACCTTGTCCACCGCCATGGATTCGCCGGCAGCGACAGGGGCGACACCGACAGGTTCACGTGCGAATGGTGCACCCTGACCTTTCTCCACTTGTCATCTCTCTACCGTCATGCCAAGAGCGCTCATCCCTTGCAGCTCTCCAAGCAGGAGATGGAGGAAGCCCTCGACTGCATCCCTTCGTTTCCTCTCCAAAGTGAAGCTAGCATTCCCTCAGGTCAGCAGACACCGAGACGGGAAGTCAACCGAGGGAATACGTCATCTTCAAAACTGACGTGCGACCAGCTGGGGGACATGAAAGAAACTAAGGATGCGGCGCCTGAGAGTCCAAAGCAGCAGCAACAAACGCAGCTGGTGCAAGAACAGCAACAATCGAGCCCTTTCGAGATCCAACAATCGCTACGCTGTGGGGATGAAAATGAATCTCGATCTTGTCCCCGGCAGCTGAGTCAAGGACACGACGAAGGCCTGGCACTGGCTGGGACGCCGCCCTCGCTGACCTCAAGCGTTTCTTTACGGCGACGACGAAGTCGAGGAGTAGGAGGATCGCGAAGACGATGCCGCAGGAACAACGGAACGATGTGAATCAGCAACATCGCAGGTCAACAGTCCCGGCGCTGACGCATGTCCCCAAATACAAGTGCACTAACTGCGACTTCGGCACCGACCAGCGCAGCACCATCTTTCAACACCACTGCGGCCACCCGGACATGACTACTCGACCTGGAGAGACTGCCGGCACTGCCAAGATTAATCCCTTGGAGAGATCGCTGACTCTGGCATGACTCCAAGTCGCGAGAAGATCGCTGGCGAGACTGCTCTTCTTGGAGAGGTCACTGGACCCACTACTTCCTTGGGAGAGATTGTTGGCATGACTACACCCCCTGAAGAGATCGTGGACTCTCAAATGGCCAGTAACCCTGGCAAGACAACGCTCTCTGGAGACCACTGACGATCCAATTGTACTGGTTGCATCGCAGTTGCTGGTCAGGCTGCTCACCCTCGCGATACCGCTGACACCTGGCAAGAGTCTGTGGGGGCGCTTGGACTCATTTTCAGAAGCTTGTCATTGGAGCAAAGGATGCTGGCAAGTCTCTATCTGTAGATCGTACAAATCCCTAGTACGACCCTTGCCACACTTTAATAAATTTAAATGAGAATTTTAATATACCTAACAGAAGAACTTCCTAACATAAAATGTAAAATATAAAATGTTTAACATCTGCTTTTTTTTTCATTCTTCATACGAATAAAGGAGTGTGTAGTTCATACAAAGTAATTCTTAGTTAAAATTTTCTGTCACTCAAAAGTGTTTTTGTTTTTTGGTTGAACTAACCTGAAAAGTTAACTCCCCGTTAAGTCTGACTTAAAATCTATGCAAACCTGTCCAAGAGCAAACACTGATCCCGCAGAGTGCCTTAAAGAGAATGGGGGTTAGGCAAGGGTGGAGATCCATCCTGGTGAAGTAGTGTCTGCCGTGTCTGATTAAATGCTGAAATGTAGTTATTAACTAGAATGTCAGAAGTGATAGAAATATTAAACTGGAAACTATTTTATTCTATCAATATCCAAATAGATGTATTACTGTTGTTGATAAAAAGTTTTTAACCTATGGCACTTGACTACAGAGGGTAACAAATTTTTTTTTTCACTGGTCCACAGTGATGTTAAATCATATGAACACATTTCATAATGAATCTCTAGAAATGAACACGGTGCACTTCAAATTCAACAAAGATATACATTTTCTGAACATGGTACACTTTTAATTCCACACACACACACATGCATGCACATTGTCAATGCAGTACAGCAAGGATAGTTACTCCTGTGTGTCTCAGTTTTCATTCGTCTACCCCTACCCCTACAAAGAAAAAGTTAATTTAATTTTTCCATTCCTCCACCCCCAAATTCAGGTGGTCCCTGGCTGGTAGCATTAGTATATCCACTTCTTTCTATTTATAACCCCTTCAATTTAACCTTAGGGAAAGTCAAACTATATATACTGTTTATACATAAATATACATCTAATCTTGATTCAGTGCTTTTCTCAAAGTCTAACCAAAATGCTAGAACCAATCAGTGATCATTTAGGTGGTAATGGGGAGGGGGCCGCAGAGGATGATTGTTGTTTTATGCCGAGCCAAAAACTAAGCCTATATCATGGCAAATCAGACAGCTCTGTAAACAGATGCCACATCCGGAGAAAGAACAGTGTGTCTGAGATGAGATCTGAACCCAGGGCAGCCAATCCTCACTGTATTGGTGACAGGCGCTAGTTTGCTCCCAGTCATATAGGTCTCGAGTGTCTACAGGTGTACCTCCACACACCATACATACAGTACAAATAAATATATAAATACTAGTGTAAAATGCATATCATTCTCATTCATTAAGGCATATATGCATGTACATATGCTCAAACCACACACAACTCGCCCTGACAACTTCTCCTCCCCCCCAAAAAAAAAGAAAAAAAAAAGAAGAAAAATCATACTCATTCTGGATATCACTAATGTTGCCATTAGTTGTGATTCTCATAATCTACTGGTCCTTTCAGATGGATATCTGTAAAGTTTGATGTCTAAACAAATAGTCCACATCTCAGTTATTTGAGAATTTGAATTTCCTTTGTTTGGCCACATTAAAATCCCTAATAAACTTCCACATGGTCACACTTTAGGTAGCAGGAACTTGGTGTCATGGGAATGACTGTGGACTTGAATTAAACACATCGGTTGATCTTGAGGTTTTAGGCATATTTTTAGTCACTGATGATCATGGAGTTATAGCACAGTTTTTTGTTTGCCAAGAAGAAATGGTAGTTTCCAAGGGGTCTTAAAATGGCATGCAATGTTACTGGTCACAGCTATGCTATATTTTTTTGGATCCACACAATGACCTACAGTCCTACACCATCAGAAAATGACAAAACAGTATGATACAACATACCACATCTGATTAACAAAGTTCTTATGTTATGCTGCTGGCAGTACAGACCAATATGCTCTTTGGTCTTTAGGGTACACTGTCTTTATAAAGTGAAGTTGCATTTTTTAATATTTGTTTTTTGTGAAGCACTTTGGCACATGCATATGATATGTTCCATCTTTTACACAATTGACAGAGATGCCAAACCACTGATCCCTGCACTGCAAACAAAAAAATTATCCCATGCTGGAGGATTGCACTTACTAGTTAAACCAAATAAAGAGCTTATCTTCAGAAGATACGTCTTATCTTCAGTAAGTTGATTGATATTTAAAATGAAGGAAATGATCTGGTGAATATGGTGAAGTTATTCTTGAAGCTACAACATCTGTCTGCTTTGTTTCCACTTCGTTTTATAATTAATGTTAGCTTAAATATTCAATGTTCCAGATCCTTAATTTAACTAAGGTAACAATATATGCAGTTTAAAAAATATAACATAATTATTTTAAAAACCTGCAAATAAAAAATGCGGCAAACTCCTGAACAGTCTGACATCATTAGAAATTACACTACTAATATATGGACTGGACATATGATATGATAAAATTTAAGCACCATGAATACATTAAATGAATTATCTAAACCCTCTGCACCAGTCACCTCTGTGCAACTGTGTCTGCATGTGTACATGCATGAACACACATTCACGCAAATATGCACACACACACACACACATGCATAAACACAGAGAGGACAGATAGCACAATGAAATAACAAAAGCCATATGGCCACCTTTAAGATTAACAAAATTATTCATAAAAAAAAAACAGGAATGAAATATACTAGAGTGTATCTATAAATAGTGTCATTCTGTATGTGACAGACCCATCTCCATCTTTAGCTTCATTATTTTAAGTTGAAGATATGTCTTTTCTAGCTCACATTTTTGCATGAACGCTCGGGCAGCTTGTGTTAAAATTTTATTTGTTGCAATGTCACTGGCAAACCATTTCTGCTGTAATGGGTCGTCTTCTTCAGTTGAAGATGAGGACCTGTCTTCTATCCTTTCTTTCAAATTCTTTCCCTTTCCTCTCCCTTTGAGAACTGATGACGATGCATCTGGTGTTGAAACTGCACTTGAAGAAACTGCATCAGCTCGGGTCTTTTTGTAGGAGGTTCAGAGCTATCACTGTCTCCAGCCAACAGCTCACAGTGTGATGTTAAAGCTATTTTCAAAAAATAAATAAATAAATTTAAACGATACATGACATCTTGTCTTTCTTATTCTGTTAAACATTGGTTTCATAACCTTGATTTTTACACTGATATCCAGACATACACAAATTTTGACAATTTTGAAAACAATTATAATAAACTCAATGTGACATGAGGACAAGATTATATTTATATGTATCATCTACAACTTATAATTACAGTTTACAGTAAGCAGAAATAAGTAAACAGCATTTTATATATCCAATGATAATTAGGTTTATCCAATTGTTTTTTAAGAAAATATTTTGAAAACTGGGTTACACAAAATGTATGATCACTATATCACCTAGTCCTGTAGACAGTGGATACCATTGGTCACACACTATGTGGAAATGAATAGACATAGCTCACGATAATCAAAAATGTCAGTGAATTAAATAAACTCCAGAATAGTGATAAAGCATGTGTACCCTCATGTCAACAACTAAAATCTACGAAAATGCAAAACTTCAAATCATTCCTAGTTCTGTTAGGGGATGTAACTCTATTCAGAACTGGTTCACCCAGAGAAATTATTCCATTCTGTCCCCTTTTGTTTCATAGTTTTGGGGTATTAAAAAATAATTACTGAATATGGCACACACATATGTGCAACCAGGTGTGTTAAGCTGCTGAAGGCAAAACATGTATTTATACACAATGCTGTGAGTTAAATTAATATAAGAACAGTAGCCTGTTTATGGTAGTGGGTGGTATGTACAAGAAAATATTTTGTTCCAGCTGAAATGTATATGTATGTATGGTATATGACTAAACTGTGCATGAATATACTTTTCATGAACTACTTTGCTCTGGTACCTCTCAGATAAATGTATTTTCATAGGGCTGTTAAAATGTTTGTATATCTTAAAAATTTGCCACTAGTGCCACTAGTAAGTTTGGATCAATTTTAAAGAACTAATTTTAGATATCTGAAAATAAAAAAAAGTAGAGGTGCTTTACTGTTTGATCTCAGATATCATAATAATTTTACATTCATACATTAGTAAGATATACTAGTTTATAAATCACAAATACACTTATTGCTACATTTTTAAGACCTAACCATTATTTTTTTAAACTTTACCACAGAATAAATAGCATATGTGATGCTATTTCCATAGTAAAATATGATATCAATTTTAAGATCATGTTATAAAGGCTTCATATAAATTAGAGTCACATGACATAGCTCTTGTTAACTAGTCTTAAAGGTGTCTATACAAATACTCACAAGTGCATGCACAAACACATACACACAAACATACACATACAAACTCATTATACCTAAACATCATACACCTCTGTCCAACTGATCAACCACCTCAAAGTCTTCTTATACAGTCAACTGTATGTAGCACTGTCATCCCCCTCCCCCTCAAAAAGTCACAGCCAGCCTTGTTAGATATGCATACATGAATTTACATACCTTGTGACTGTTCTAATGGAGGTAGGCAGTGAACTCCATCTACATCATTGTAATCTGATCTATAAACTGCAAAACAATGCAGCCTGATAAACATTATCATGTATTTGATTTATTTAGTATTTATTCTTTGTTTAAAAATTAAATGAGTCCGGGATATACTTCATATATTTGTAAGGCATAAAACATTAATTACAGGAATTTATAAATTTATTCATAAAAGTCAAAGTCTCTATTTACCATATGCATGTGCACACCCACCCACCAAAACAGACTGAGAAGAAGGACAGAAAAAAGAAACTCGTAACTCAGAAAATGTAATGTGAGGTCATAGCTTTTTCTCATGAGTGAAAGAGAAAAGTAGTAGCAGACAGGTGTACACTGTAAGGATATCGAGCAATGAGTTGATTGTTAACCTAAGCGATTGAAAACAGTATATAGCGTTGTTCCTTACCTTGAATACCACACCGAATAGCACTTTCCTCCCCTATTATATCCATAATGAAGTTGTCATAAGGACTTCCACCTTCGGTTACATGACTCACACCCGACTTTCTTCCCGCAATTTTCGATGAAATCGTTCTTTTTTTCAAGTCTTTCCATTTTGATCTTATTTCTTCTGTCGTTCTCTCCGCGACACCGCACTCGTTCACCTTTGTAGTAATTTGCTCCCATATACAATGTTTACTCTTTATTGTTATGACATTTTGTAATTTTGAGAGCAGAATTTCTCTTTCAGCAGCAATTTCTGCTAACAACGTTCGGATTTCTGCATCTGAGAAATTGGGCTTTCTGGAAAGCTTCTTGGTTTCGGCCATATTCGACACAAGTGGTCAGTCTTGTAGTTTGTATGCCTGCGCAGGCGCAATAGAATAGGAATCTCCTCCCGTAATAAGCTAGGAACCTCCTCCTCTTAAAATAGCAAGACAGTCGCATTTGCATGTGTCCTCACATTTTGCCGCCAGGGCCACCGTTTCATCCAAGAACACTGCTTCCATTACCTAGGAAAAAGTTACAAACATTGACCTCCACGGTCCAGACCCCGAGGGTGCTGTTGACCTCCAAAGAAACATCATTTCCGGTTCATGACTGCAGCCCACGAGGATCTTTATAGTTTAATGAGTTCAAGCGAATGGAAGGCATGTGCATCAAAATTAGTCTATACTTCGTAACTTTTAGGGAAACTTTGATATAGGGTTGAATCAATGTTAAAGCTTCAACTTTTAAAAATGTATTTGCAGATTCATAAAATTACCTGTATAATATATTTTTCAGTTCTCCTTGATAGACCCCCAAATGACAGATTGATCACGTGATACCAAACCTCTTGGCGAGCAGACGACGAAGAAAATGCAAGAGGACAGAGAGTTTTGCATCACGGCCATAATCCATTGTCATGTTAAAACTTGCGCCTACCGTTTGTGTGTGAGTCTGTCTGCGTTTTGATCACATGATGTCACGTTTTACCTTTCAATGTGAATGCACTAATGCATTTTTACGTACAAACGCCAACCGTCTTTCCCCAACGAGCGGAAAACTAATAAATATTGAAATACCCAACAAGCAGACGATGCAACTATAAATATTGCTGTCATGTGATGTCCATGTGATTTTCTTAGCCAATGAGTGCTAGTAAAGGATATGGCTTCGCTGTCAAAAGAGTTTAGAAATCGAAGATGTTGGAAAGATCGATCGAAGGCATGGAAAGTTGAGAAAAGCGGAGAGGGAGTGTCTGGGAGTGTAGTAACAACTTAAATGTTATTAGATATGCCACATATGAGATTTTCATATGCTTTATGAATGTTCAGGATGACCATCTCTGATCGACTTATACTCGCGGTTAAAAAAGGTTGAAAACAATAAAGTGCTAATTAGAAGATATGGATAACTAGGATGAGAGACATATCGACAAGTACCAATTGCAAAGTAAGAAGGATAAACGCAGTTAACTGTTGGGGAGAAGGGAGGTGTATGTGAGGGAATTTGCTGTAGTAAGATTTTGTATATGTTTGGGAAATGCCCATGCGGAATATATAATGTATGTGAGGGAATTTTAATTGCTGTAGTAAGATTTTGTATATGTTTGGGAAATGCCCATGCGGAATATAATGTATGTGATGGAAGTTGCCCTAGGAGATTTTGTGTAATGGGACTTTCTTGTTCTGATTTCAGGGCAACAATTTTCACTTTCTACTTCTTCCTCAGTCTTTCTTCCCAAATTTTCTTCATCCGTTTTCTTCATAACTTCTTCAGTATTCCTAATAAAGAATTCAGTTGACGAACTTGTGTTGGGTCACAAAAGAAAGGCCGGAAGTGATCGAACCTCCCACACACCAACTCTCTCAAAATCGTTTTATTTTTTTCCTTCTTTTGTATTTTGTGCGCAATGGGCATTCCTCAGAATGGATACCTGCGCATTACAAATCGACATCATCATCTTTGGGATTGCCGGTCGATTCGATTACATGTAATATCGGTTCAACTGAGGTCGGTTCGACTAAGTCGTTTCATCTGTCAGTTTGACTAGTGCCGATTCGTCTATAGGACGCATGAAATGAAAACAATTGAAGTGATTTGAATTTTATTAAATGGTTTAAATCTATCATGTAACATATACCAGCCTATATATAGTGATTTAAAGGCACAATATTATCGTCAAAAACATAGAACACGCTTTGTCTGTAGTGATCACCACCGCCCGGAAGCAGACGACCTCGATCTGACGTAATCTTGTCTGCACGTCGTCATCAAGAACATGTGCTAGAGCAGCGAGGCGACGGACACCAATTACAACTGCATCATCTGCTTCATATACTGAGCGCATTCCTGTCAGAAAGTTTTCACAACACATTCTGGCTCACATGGAAGTAGCATAAAGCCACACGGACATTCGGATAGTGTCGTCGAAAGAACTATTTCAGCAATTTCAAAATCGGTCAGGATCACACGTGGTTGTGCATGTGCCAGTGTAGCAAGATAGGACCTCTCCTCAAGACGATTGTTGTAGAGTAGCAAACGTCTGCTCGTGGCCTCTGTCTTGTTGGGCAGTAAACTGTAAAGTACAGCTGGATTGACGCTCAAAATGGGTAAATAAAAGTTTTCTCTTGCCTCCTTAGTTATATTACTGGTTTTATGGTAATCCTGCTCTAGCTGCTGGTAATACAGATCGATATGCTTAGGGTGGTGACTTTAGGGTTTGTGTCTTGTTTTGTTTCCAATTTAGCTAGTTTATCAGCCTCTTCGCTTTTATTCCTATATGGGATGAAGCCAAAAGGAACTTGATGTATGTATTTTTTGATAAATCTAAAAAATGATAGACAGTATCTCACATACTATGTCTGTTCTGTCACTGCATCTCTTACTCAGACATTAGCTTCACATCTTTTGTCTATAAAACTACAGACAAGTGTTTTGGAAGAGACACCCATTCTTTGACTCTCCCTATTTGGCAACAAAACTAAAAGCTGTACGATTTTTTTTACAGAATTTCCTCCTAAAAGTTTAATTGCTTGATTTTAAAAACTCTTTCGTTCAGTCATGCTTACACATGATTGTAAAGTTCAAGTAAATAATTTTTTTAAAACTTTATTTCTTTGCTTGCTTGTTTCTGTCAAAAGACAAGTGAGTGACGGAATCTGCATTTTTAACAAATTTGTATGGAATGTTGTTAAAGGAGCCTTGCCTACTATGTACATGTCTTTGTATTAAACAATACAATATAGCATAATGTGCGTGGACACAAAACATTTATGAACAGTTTATTCAGGAAGTATGGTGTTGAGCTTGGCATGTTGAAGTCTCCAGTGTATTTTGCTAATGTTCACAGGAAGTTATAATAAATACGCATCTGAGATGTTGCGCGAAGTGGATTGCTTTATGCAATGCCATGGCATTGATGACACATGTGACTTGCCACCTGGCTCCGACCATTTCACTGTGGGACCTAAGAGCATGATGGCCTTTCTGGTCGACTATATCCCAACTATTCGTGCGCATAATCTTGTCCAAGATGATTCCAGTGCTCAATCCCAGCAAGGTAAGTTCCTTTACTCTCAAATGTTTTCCAATTTCACTTAAACATAAAAAAAATATTTCACAATTTTCTTGCCGAGTTCCAAGTAAATGTAAAATCATTAATCTGCAAGATTCTACTCTGCACACTAGAACTGTTTTCAATTATTAAACTGTTTCTATAGACATAAATGAAAAGAATATCATTCTCTTAAAATATTATGGTTTTCTAATGGCAGGAAGTGTCCTTCACACCTATTTGCAAGTAGCTTTCTCTTTCACTGGATAGCAGACTCTTTTCTTAACCGACCAAACCAATGTATTTTCAACTGACCTAACCAATGTATTTTCACCCACAGGCAGCTGGTGTAAGCCGTACAACGTTCAGTGGGAGCCCAGAATGAACTGGCACAGAGTCAAAATACCGATCACACCGAACATTGCAAGAGACTGGTACAGTGAAGTGGAGCCTTACGATCGTGTGATGACCATTGTATGGCAGTAAGTGTACCACATATTTTTGTTGCACTTTATGTACATGAAATAACAAGAAACCAATTGAACTCGCGTGATTGTAGGTTCATATCACTTTCAGGAAACTAATGACTCTTTATGTTCACAAGTAACTTGAGTAGTTAATACATGAATTCTCGCTTGCTTGTATTCAGTCTTCAAAAATGACTTCTTATAATTGGTAGCCACAAACATATCTCCACAGCTCCATTATGATTCACCCAACACAAGATGTGACAGCCATGACAGACCCCCGTATGCAGCACGTTATAGACGCCATGTGGCAGTTAGAAGGCGACATTTATCAGGTGGCACAAAATAAGGTATGCCTTTGGATTTTCATGGGGTTTTTTGTACATGAAAACAGTTTTCTCAATAATAAACATTTACTAAAGTAGCGTACAATGCACACATCAATAAATAACGTGCGGCTCGAAAATGTTCCCTCTTACACCTAAACAAGGTCACGTTTGAACAACCACTGGAGGAATAGGAACAGTCACTTTTACAAGGATTACACTTACTCTGTCCATGTTATATAAGGCAAAATAGCTGTTAATAATAAAATTAATACTATATTGTCAACTGCAGATTGAATACACCAAACGGATGAAAATGGAAACATCGAAGATGCGTAAATATATTGTCCAAGAGAGGAGACGGTATGGAGATCAGCTGCTACAAGGTAAAACAACATCACATTTTAAATAAGATATGGTATGTTTTACACTTGTTATTCTATTATCACTGAACATCTGAAAATAAGGCTAACAGATTGCACACAAGTATACATGCAATACACATTGTGTGTCTACCACTTAAATGAAGCTTTAAAAAACGCTGACTAAAATACTTCTTGTCAGAGAAAAATGAGCTTTTCTGATGTTCAAAGAAAAAGACGGACAGGCTTCACTCAGCAGTGTTTGAAGATACTTTTCCTGATAAACTTTCATAGACTATTTAGGTTTCTACATTATCAAAATAAATGGAATATATGCCACTGTGGAGACTTGTGTCTTGCAAACGACAGCTGTTGATTATAAAAAAACATGCCATTGAATCCATTCCTTTGGTGTCAGATGTTTCAGCAAGGTGGTTCTTCGATTACCCGGTACAGCCATCCATTCCAAAACAACCAAGACAAGAACAAGAGAACTTAAGTACGGCTGCTGCTACCTTTGTGCCACAGTCGTTAGAGAATGCTTCTGCCACAAACCCATCTCTCTTTGTAGAGAAGAGAGAAAAAACAGCTTTCATGGCTGAAACGTAAGTCATTCCCATTTTGATCTTTGACACTAAGCATTGTTTTGTCGACCAGATATTTATTGTAGTGCCGTCGTTATGTGTGTTAATCTATTAATAAGTCATTGCTTGCATGCGAGAGAAATTGTCAACTCACGCGCTTGAAACCACAGAAACAGACACTCACACACACACACAAAAAGAGAGGACGTGCTAACAAAGGAAGGAAAAAGAATAAAAAGAGAGTGTTCAGGAATAGAGATGACTAGTGTTGACACCAGCGGGTGTGCAACAGAACCTTGCTAATTCTTTTCCATCTTCAGCAGTGAAAAAACCAAAGGCCAAGAACCTGCTTCCTGTGGAACAAGTTTCTTCTGCTGCCGCATTTGCTTTGAGACATTTGAAGAGGTGCGTGAACAGATTGTTTTACCTCCCTTGTTTATCTTCAGTTATACTTTTGATAGTGCGACACTGTGTTGGTATCTGGTGTGTGTTTAGCTAGGTGGACAGTTTAGCACCATCTAATAGGAAAGGGTTTTCTTTTATAAAGTATCCATAGGCTATTCAATAGTCTACTTGTTTTATTTAGGAATATCAAAGAAGACGAATGATACACATTAATTAACACTCACTCATTAAGCGTTTCCTTTTAAATGAGTGCTACTGATGACTGGATATTTTGTATTTCTTGACACAGATTGCATCAAAAAACCAAAAAATCTACGCCACAGTGTGTGGTCACGTCTTCTGCGAAGACTGCATCCAGAAATGTTTCAAACACCGGCAACGCTGCCCCACCTGCCAAAAACCCCTTGTGCCGTTCTTGGATGCGTACCCTCTAAAGCATTTCTTTTGGTAATGTCTCATTCCGTCAGGGCGTCCATTACATAAAAAAGGCCTAGGAGATTATGCAGACATTTGTATAAAGAAATGAGCAAGTAATACAACTGTACAGTATGTGTGTTTTTTTTAAAAATATCTAAATAAAGCAGTTTTTTGTGCATATTATGCATTTCTCGTCCTATATTTGCTTCATTTCGCTCAATCCTAGTGTCTTTCTCATTTTAATTATCCATCCCTTATTTACGCGTGCACACACAGAGAAAGAGAGTCGTACATACACATTTAAAGCATAATATTATTAATAGTTTAGCCATCACAACATTCTTACTAGTTCTTTGCTTCTCCTGCAAACATTAACAAATGATCTTCCATATTTTATCACACATATATTTAACACACATGATGTGCTTATGTTTGCTTTATTTGCATTGTTATGTTAAGAACTGGTCGAGAAAACACAATGCTCTAATGCAAAAAAAGTTCAAACTTTAATGTGGCCTATACCGCTATTTGCAACTCAGGAAAGGTCATTATGAAACGTTATACTTGTTTTCACAGTGCTGAGCATGCCACACACTCAAAAGGGCATACAACTTAAATGATGCTTTATATTAGCCAATAACAGTGAATAATAACCAACACGAACAAGGCACAGTCACCTGGCTTATATATACTAATGAATAAAAGGTTTAATTATTTTCAAGTGCAAATCCTACAAAAGGGCATGTTTCACTTTAATGCATTCGCAGTATAATAAGGGAGAGGCCTTCAAGTTCATCTGGTTACAGTTTAAAAAAACAACTTATAATGCCATGTCCACGTCCTTTGCTATCAGATCTTGTTTTACATCAGTTTGTCAAAACAATGAGGAACTAGAGAATTACGATCCACATTTTCTTCTTTTTTCCAACGTAATTCTACGTAGGTGCATCTGGCCTCAATCTTCGTCAAGGTGTTTAAGACCAGTGGTGTTTTAAACGGTAGACGTTGTTTCTTATAGGACACCAACTTCTACATCTCAAAAATATAATCACACAACGCAGGCAACTGGTGACAGGTTTCATGATACTGATAAAGAGTGTGTAAATGTGTTTGTATAATTCTGTTAACCCATAGGCAGAAATACACCTTTAAACTTGAGTCACCCCTTCCTTTTTCCAAAACATTATGGAGCAGGAGCTGTCAACACATTCTATTGGGAACAGGAAACCAGGAGCACAAGTGTTGTACTTTTGTTTTTTGTCAACTTTTTGCTACATTATTTACAAGAATAAACATGATGCAAAGTAAACAAAGTCGTCAGTTTAACAGCTAGCTGACAGTATAAAGGACCTTTATAGCCATGTATCTCACACTAAAAACGTTCTTACTCACCTTTAACAATTATTTTTAGTCTTGAAAAAGAAAGGAAGAATTGTTACACTTTTGCTCACACTCTCCGTCTCTGCTCCCCCACCTTCTGTCCCATAAACACTAAACACACGCATCCTGACAACAGCACTGGGCATTTCTTAAAGAAACAGCTAAAAACTAGCTCACAGGACAAAGATTACATGAAGGAAGACTTGTACACCTTGTAAAGATAGACTTTAAAAAATGTTTTGCTCAAACTTGGTCACGTGAGGCGCATGTTTGTATGTAACCGACTTAAGAAGGAAGTGAGAGATTAGGAGTTCAAACATGTGTTGACACCTGGCAATCAAACGGAATGACTTGCCTCCAGTCAAGCAAGAAGATGTGAATACCTGCTGATGCGTGCTCTGACCATTATTGTCATTTAGCAGATCCTTACCTGGGGCAGAAATCACGTGTCACAAGTGATCAGGTGAGAAGCAAACCATGGGAGGCCCAAGTGACATTTTGCATTTTATTTATATTAGCAGTATTATACAAAATTGCCAGTCTGCAAATATGTTGTTTGTTACATTAGACACCCCAACCCACACCCACCCCATGTCCATGCCCACTCTTTTGTTTTCCTTAGACAGCTTGTGTGTATGACTGTGGCCAGATATATGTGTCCATGGGACAATACAATATAATTTCTCCTTTTCTAGCTGACAATCATAGGGTTGACTTACATGCAATGAAATCATAATCAAAGAGTATTTCAATTGAAATGATAAAATCTACAGACCTTTTGTAGAAATAACTTCAACTAATTAACCCTTGACACTTGTTTCTCTTAATTTTGCTACTCCCCGAGTCGATTCGTCTGTTAACAAATACATTGAAGCGCTTTAGGTGTTATCACGGATATGTATAGGGGATATATACAAATTCCCTGGTGATATCTTTTCTCTGCTGCTTTTTAAAATCAGACATTCAATTTTGCGAAAGAACTCAATATTATAATTGTTAGCATTATCTATAATATTTATTTTAATATATTTTATACATATTTTACGTCAGTTACTATTTCGCCTACACTCTTCCTCGATTTACTGTCACCAACACAGTGCAGATTGGCTGCCGTTGGTTCAGATCTCGTATCGGGCACGCTGTTCTTTATTTACATGTGGCCTTTGTTTACATCGAGCTGACTGCTTTGCCGTGATATAGCAGTAGGTTGATGTTCGGCGTAAACACCTTTCCTTCCCCCTACAATGTCCTCGATTTACTGTTTACAACGGACGTTATTACAGGTCGTGCCAGCAGCAAAGGAAAATTTCTATCTCTGTTACGACCAGACAGACATAAAGATGTATTGAATTACTATGCGTCAGTGGTACCGGAACTTCAAGTAGTTCAGTTCTCAAATATTCCCAATAGAAAAGCTTCATAAGGCTCAAATTCTCAAGTGGTTCGCGCCAAAAATAAAGGAGTTTTCGTGATGCCGATGACTATTATTGATTAAAAGTTTGATATTGTAGTGTTCAGCATGGTTTTGCAAAACACCGGAAGATTTAAAGCTGAGAAGGAAAAGAATGCTGGTGAAGCGCCAAGGTAAATTCGTAAATCAACCTAATTTATTGCGTTTGGAAACTTAATGTGCACACCTGATGAATAATCTGAAAGGAATCATATAAAAACTCATTTTAACTTTTTTTACGGTTGGTGCTCCACAGTCCACTTTAACGTTTTATGATCACAATGTCCATAAGGTGAACAGGACATTACCACCTCCGCAGCAGTAAAGTCCATCATTACCTTTCAACTTACAATACATGATCAATACATTCACAGTACAAAATCAGTAAACACGTCTTTTTTGTGTTTTTAATTTCTTTCAGATACATATTCATCTAATGGTAACATTTGATAAACTTTTGAATTTTCTTCCACTTGTTTAGTTAGCACTTGTCTGATTATTTTGTCTCTTGCCAAGTGTACATGTTCTTGTAGCAAAAATGTCTCTTGACTGTCAGGGCCGCCGAGAGCCAGCACGGGCCCTGGGATAGACAATCACTCCATGCCCCTTGTTATTGTAATCGTAAATTATTATCCAGTTTATAATAATATGCTTACAGTTTGATTGTCAATATCATGATTTCATTCAGTAGTGTAATATATAGACTGCAAACATTAGGACAAGTGCACTAGAATCTACATCACTACTTGAACATATGGTTGTTTACACCTGAGTGGTTAGTTAATGAGAAAACATTACATTAAAAGATCAAACTTGTTGTAATCCGCTTCATAGAGAAAAAAAAAAAAATCCCTAGAGTGAAGAATGTTAGGAAAAGAGGGGAAACAAATCCATTGACCAAGGCCGGGCCCATCACAACCACGGGCCTGGGTACACCAGACACACCTGCCCCCCCTCCCCTTGTGAGGCCTGTTGATTATATAAAATCATGGACATTATATGCATAGTTGCAGCCATAAGACAGCAGATGTACTCTCAACAGGAATGTCAACTGCATAAATAATATCTACAGTGCAACATAGGTGAACATTCTATGTTAAATATGCACTATAGTAATTATTGCTTTGATTTTCTCCGAGGTATTGAGCTTTTTTTAATTCACATTTAGCACCCGTGAAGATTCAACTGAAAAGCGGTTGCAGAGAGCCAACTTAAATGATGAAATAGATGTGAGGTTTGGCTTTGAAAGATACAAAGATCCACAGGAGCGAACAGGCTGGCTTATCAACATGCATCCAGTAAGATCAGTGGAGTTCTTGTTTTGCATAATCGTATTGAAAAAAATCTTTTTTACATTTTTATTAAAGATTATGCTCTTTATTTGCGGGGATTTTTTTACAAAAAAATATGGCTTCAAGTGCATTACAATTTAAATGTTTCTAATTCACAAAATGTGTTTTAGTGAACCTCATCCTCTCACATAGAGACTAAAAGAAGAGATATACATTGAACTGTGATAATATATTAGAACATTCATATGATGGGTAAATGTATGGTCCCTGCTTTACACTTAGAAGTGGTGGGTAGATGGCTGGATTAGGGGTGGTTGTTAATGCCTTGTCAATACAAGGGCCATATCACAGTGAGTGTAGTTGGATCATTATTTGATTGACTATGTATTGCCAGACACTAAAGCTCTGTTAAGGTAAGACTGTCTAGCCCTTTAATCAGGTGCTAGCCAGAAGCAAGATTTAGATGCGATGTTAACTTGTGTGACATCCTCTTTTTATACTTTAGTTTTCCTTTGGAACTATAACATTTATTAGATATTGCTGGGTGCATTGTCCACTCTTTCATTATTCATCATTACTGAATGCAGACTGACATTTTGGATGAAGACAAACGGCTTGTCAGTGCTGTCGATTATTACTTCTTGGAAGAAGACGGCAGTCGTTTTAAGGTAAGTGCAGATGTTGTGTGTGCGTGCACATGTATGTGCATAGCATGTGTATAAAAGGCAAGGAAAAGCAGTGGGTTTTAGGGATACTAGTCATTTAGATAATTGGCTTGATGTGCCTGTATTTCTTTTGTATTACCTTTCTTTAATTAAGATGTTCATAGTATATTTAACTCAGTGATTTCTTATGGTCCTCCAGGCTACGCTTCCCTTCAGACCCTACTTCTATGTGGCAACAAAGAAAGACTGTGAGAAGGAAGTAGTGTCATTTCTTTCAAGAAAATTTTCAGGGAAACTAGCTTCTGTGGAGACCGTCCAAAAAGAAGATCTTGACTTGGTATAAAAAGAGTGTGTGTGTGTGTGCTTAGTTGCATTCCTTTCGTTAATTTTTATATGCACATAATGAAAGGTTGTCCCATAACCTTTGGTTTTTGTTGGTAGGGGAGGTGTTATAGAACACTTTTTTCCACAATTCTCAGGGCAGGCCTTTAGAGTGGTGCCCATCTCTTCATCCTTACTATCTTTCATCTAAAATTGATGATGTAATGCTAAGTAGTCTGTATATTGATATTTGCTTATATAATCCTTTAAACAAAAAATAATCATTTTTATAAACTTCGTTTTCTTTTTAAGTTCGGAGTATTTTTGTTTTCTGTTATCATTGTTTAACACTATAGTCTATTTGTTCAGTACCCATTACATTATTTTGTTTTAGACATTATATTTTGTTAATTAGGCAATTTCTGTGTTCCTTTCAGCCTAATCATTTGGTAGGGCTGAAGCGCACCTACATCAAGTTGTCCTTTCATTGTGTGGAAGACCTGGTGAAGGCCAAGCGAGAAATACAGCCAGCAGTTCGGAAAAACAAAGAACGAGAAAAAAGCAGTGATGCTTACACCACCATGCTTACCACGTAATGTATCCTAAAAATATAGAGTGAACACCCTCTTTCCCCACCTTTTGATTCTCAAGAAACATACCTACATGTATCACCTTGCACAAAGAGACATATGGTTCTTGCTCTCCCATTGGCCATAGACTTGACAATATAATGTCTCCATGGACTGTTAGTATTGCTGACATCTCTCTGTGCATGGTGATGTTTGTAGTTTTGTCACTCAAGAACAAAAAAAGGGTATCTTGCCCTCAACCAACAATTTTTATTAAAAATACCCCCCTTTCCCTAGATGTTTAACAGAGAATTTAGATTTTGCCCCAGCTGTTTCCTAAGGAAGTTTTTCTGTTATGCACCGTATCCAGCTCACCTCTTGAAAAATTCCTGGCCTGGTTGATTCTGGAAATCCTGGAAAATTTTCTTTAATCAGCTTTTAGCCATAGTTTAGATTTCTTTGAGCTATATTAGACAGCCGCAGCAGTTTTAATCTTCATTTTGTTATCTGTGTGCAACTTATTTGAGTCCTGCCTGTTCTTCTCAGGGACTTCACTATTTGTTTGGGCTACTTGTCTTTTCGGTACTGCGATGAAATGGTTTTTAGTTTAACCTAGCTGACCAAACCTAGTGATAGCTAAAAGGGTTTTACTTCAGTCTTAAAGCATGGGGTGCCTCAAGGTGTCACAAAGCAAAGTGACAATTGATCACTTCAAAATTCAAGTGGGCATTTATAAACTTGCTAAGCAGCTGCAGATGTCTGCTTCTTCTTGACTCCCTCTTCAACAACATGCACCAAACAGTCTATTCATTTAAGGTGTTACAAATAAGCTCAAGATGAAGACAGATCATTTAAATCAGACCTGTTCGTTGACTTTTAAATCAATGTCTAAAGGCTATTGTTCCTGACTGCTTATTCAGGTCTATATGCCCTAGGTTTCAGTGTATTGTGTTTGCTGGACTATTTTCAGTTTGTTCATTGATCTTCACAGTTTTTTTTTTTTGTTTGTTTGTTTGTTTGACAAGCTCAAAATAAAAGAGCTTCTTACAGAAAATGTCGTTCATTTCCCATCCTTCTTTTATATCATGTAGACATCTTGCTGGTGATGTGGCTGCTGGGATGTCTAAAAGAATTGCCGATCAGATGGAAAACATCATTGACATCCGGTGAGTAGTTGATTATTTTCATAATTCTGTCTAAGATCTCATCAGTTAAAATAATTGCAAAGAGCTTTGGCTTTAGCTGTTATGATTTTTCCATCATTTTTTTATGCTTTACTTGAATAACTCTATATTGCTTTGTGTGGAAAGTTTATTTTCTTTTTGTCTAAAAAGTATAAATTACTCTTGAAAAAGACAACACTGAGCATTAGAAGATGTTTTTAGAGACAATGGTTCTGTGGCTGAGTATCTTTAGAGCTGATCATGGGGTTAATGCTGACTGGGAAAAAAAATCACTTGCCCACTCAGCATCAAAAGGGTAGCAAACATTTTAGGGATGGTTGAGGTGGGTGGAAATACAGGTTTGGGCTTCCAAAAGGCAAGCAACATGTATTGTCCCTCTAGTCATTAGATTATGGAACTTTGATCTTGTATGTGAGCTTAATTTTGTTAAATACTACAGTTGATAACTTTTATGTCTACAATGTGAAATTTGTTTTTATTGTGTGTTTGTGACCAGATGTTTGTTATCAATGATCTTTTTCAGTGTTAAATTAGGCTGTTTTCACATATTTTTTTTTTAACATAAAGTGAAAGCATTGCTGCTAATTGTCAGAGAATATTTGGTGACTATGTTTGAAGCTTTATACAGCACAAAGAATGTGTGTATTTTTGTATGTGTGGTGGGGAGATTGTGTTAAAGTAATGAGCTTACTTGCTTTGTTTCTAGGGAGTACGATGTGCCGTATCATGTGCGGGTATCTATTGACCTGAAGATCTTTGTTGGTCACTGGTATTCAGTATGGGGAAGAGGTTTAGCATCCCCAGAAATAAAACGTCGGGAGGACCTTGTTTCATGGCCTGTAGGTGCCTTTTGTTTTATTTCACAGGTTTTTAGGTTGCATTATCTCTTAAGTCATTCAAATACCCATTATTATTATTCAACGTTCTCTCTTTCTTCATCTCTCTTTATGCATATATATATATAGTCACATATAAATGTCATGGAATTAATTATATATAGTTTGCAGAAAATGATATACACAAATAAAACTAGAAGAAATAAACACATTTTGAATTTATTTTTGAACCTGGAATTCTGCAGGAACCAGTTGTGCTAGCTTTTGACATTGAGACAACCAAACTGCCACTGAAATTTCCAGATGCACAGACTGATCAGATTATGATGATTTCCTACATGATAGATGGCCAGGTAATTGATGCTTTAGTCTCTTATGTTTAAGTAGTTTATCCATGGTAAATTAACATTTTAATGGCAATACATATGAGTTACAGTGGGTGTTCAGTTAGGTGTTGTATTGTATTGAATCATTTTCTAAGCAAAAAGAGATCAATAATCTCATGCAGAATCTTGTTACATTTTTTTTCAGGGTTTTCTGATATGCAACAGAGAGATTATTTCACAGGATGTAGAGGATTTTGAGTATACACCACGACCAGAATTTGAGGGTCCTTTCAAAGTCTACAGCGTTCCTGATGAGGTTCTGTATGCAAGCATACACAATCATGGACATGACTTTGTTTTTTTAGCTAGACATTTATGTCACATAAATTTAGAAAGCTAAATAACTCTTGACATGCAATTCTTCAAAAAAAAACCAAAACAGCCTTTATGAACAAAATTTTAGGGGTATAAATGTGTAATATTTAAAGAGCTTTTTATTATGGTTGTTGTGATCCTACAAATAATTTTCTAGCTTAATGTATCAACACTGCAATCAACACTTATTAATAGCAGAAATGAATTAATATATTTTTCAGGCTGCACTCATCAACAAATTCTTTGAACATATCCAAGAAGTGAAGCCTCATATTTTTGTCACATACAACGGTGATTTCTTTGACTGGTGGGTTTAAAATGGGAATTTCCATTAAAGTCGCATATGTTGTGTAAGTTAAGAAAAAGATCATTTGCACATTTAATGTCCAGTGATTACTGTCACTTGGAAAATGCTATTGTGTAGCCAATGTTGTAGGAACATAAAAAACAAGGTGGAGATAGATTGGTATATGTTGTGACATTGTGTGACTATATGTTATGGTGATTGTTTTACCTTTGATCTATGTTCAGTTTTTTTTACTTTGTAATTTATATTTTGCCAAGGCCATTTGTGGAGACGCGTGCTGCTATTCATGGACTTGACATGATGCGGGAAATTGGATTTCAGCGAGACAGCCAGGGTGAATACAAATCTCGAGCAGCTTCTCATCTTGACTGCTTCCGGTAAATTCTGTATTCTGCAATGTTGTTCTTTTTTTTCATTTTCATTGATGTGGCTAGATATTTATCCTCAAAGGCTTATCATCTCATCTTGACCGTTTGAGATTAAATTCGATATTTGTCACTTTCAGTGATGTGGCTAGGAACTTATCCTTGAGGGCTTATCCTCTCATCTTGATTTTTGTGTTAAATTCGGTATTCTGTAATGTCCTCTTTTTAATTTTCAGAGACTTATCCTTATCCTTTTATGAAACGTTTACAATCCCTTAAGTGGAAAGACAAACTACAGGTTTATTTTGATCGAGTGCTTTAAAAACTGCAGAGATATGTATGGTTAAATTTTACCTATTTGGTTTGGCCAGCTGTTTAATGTCTTTCTAAAAAAAATCAAGATATCAAAGTCCACATTAATTTTCCTGCCTTGTATTTCTTATTCATGGCCATATTATTGTGTGTGATACTAAAATTGAGATCTTCTGTAACAGATGGGTGAAGAGAGACAGCTACCTACCTATGGGAAGTCAGAATCTGAAAGCTGTAGCGAAGGTAAGATTGATAAAACCTGCCAGCACTCCAAGATATCACTGCCATTGAAATCCAATAATAACTTGTATAGCGGCAGGACAGACTAGACCTCTGAAATAAGATGAATATAGTATATATCACTAAAAATACAGAATGTTCTGCCGAAACTAAGTCATGACACATTTCTTTGTATTTATAGTGGGCATATTTTCCTTCTACTTCTGCAGTCTTGCAACTAAAAAATACAGCAACAAACAAACCCACTACAATTTTTTATTTTTTAATTTTATTGATGGGTTTCTTTATTTATTGCCTTAATTCCAGGCCAAACTTCGTTATGACCCTGTTGAGCTTGATCCAGAAGAAATGTGTCGGATGGCTTGTGAGGAACCACAGGTGTTGGCTAATTATTCAGTGTCTGATGCTGTGGCAACATACTATTTGTACATGAAATATGTTCATCCTTTCATCTTTGCCCTCTGTACCATCATCCCAATGGAACCTGATGAGGTATGAGGTATTCATATGGCTTGCATTAAGAGTAATTCACCTATACGTGATGGCATTGCAGTTGAGATCATTCTTATTGTCACAATCCTGGTTGAGCAATCTAGCATCATGCATCAAAGTAATCCAGTACATTGTTGCTAGGTGCTGAGGAAGGGGTCAGGTACGCTCTGTGAGGCTCTGCTTATGGTGCAGGCATACCATGCCAACATTATCTTCCCTAATAAGCAGGAGTCAGTTCTCAACAAACTAACAGATGATGGACATATGCTTGACTCTGAGACCTATGTTGGTGGCCATGTTGAGGCCCTAGAGTCGGGAGTCTTCCGAGCTGACATCCCTTGTCGATTCAGAATGGTGAGTGGAAGTGTAATCCCTTTTGGTTTCTATATACCTGTATGTTCAGTTAGCGGATCAGGCTTTTTCTTTTTATTCCTCCCTTTGTGTCATTACTTAGTCGTTTATGTGACTATTTTGTTTAGCTGGTTTGAGGATATTGTTATTTTTTAATTTAACACCAAGTTGGCTACTGAAGTTATGACAAAGCGGCCAGCTCTTGAAATAGGTTCCACTTGGAATTAAAAAACAGTGAAGTTGAGTTAAGTAGACTACTTAACAATGATTTAATATTTTGTTTTTTTAATATTTTTAGAAAGCAAACTGACCTCGCATTAAATCGGCAGGGAAATGCACAATATATGTTCACTTATTATTAAGAAAAAGTAAACAAAGTAGCTTAGAACTGATTGCTGCCAATGTGGTCTGAGACAGACTTATAATGGCGCAAAAGAGTGACACATAGCTGATCCAGGAAAAAGTAGCTTCTCAGTCCATAACGTGTTGAATAAAATCCATAACGTGTGAGATCAGTACAATTTAAACAGAAGTGCAGTATTAAAGTGTGTTTCATCAGCTGCTTTCCCAGTAAAGTAAAAAGATGTTTGGCCAGCATAGGGGTACATGTAGGTGAAAAAGACTGGTAGTGAACTAGAAAGTTGCAAGTTGTAGATGAAAAAGACCAGGGCAATGAAACAGTCCCACTGAAGGATATACAAGCAAGAAGTTTATGAAAACAAAGGGCACTTTTAAAAAAAATGAATTCATAAAATTTAAAAACTCAAATCTAGCTCCCTCAAGCCACTAAAGGGCACCACGCTGTTCTTCATTGTAGGTTTATCATTTGGCAGATGCAAAGTAAATGCCCTCGCTGTGGATTTTTCTTTTGTCAAATAGGTGCCTCAAGCATTCCAAATGCTGATTGACAGCGTGAAGCGAACGATAAAGCATGCCATTGAAGAGGAGGAGAAAGTCCCTTTGGAACAAGTGTCGAATTTTGAAGAGGTAATATTGATTCTGGTAAAAGTTCTCTGATGGGCCAAAGTATGCCATGTTTGTATGGTTAGGAATAATACTGTTCAGCCAACATTATTTTTTTAGAAAGAAGACAAAAAGTCATTAAAGTCTGTCACTGCAAAGTGTTTCTCAACTAAGATTTTGTTGTATTTTGTTTGACAGGTGTGCAATGACATTGTAGAAAAGTTGTCTATGTTGCGTGACTGTCCAAATCGACTGGAGAATCCTATTATTTATCACCTTGATGTTGGTGCTATGTACCCAAACATCATTCTGACCAACAGACTGCAGGTATGTTTTGAGATCATGTAAGTCGATTCATTGGTCTTTGTGTCATTACGTTGTAATCTAAAAGAAAATGCAGAACAACTGACAAAATTCTGCTTTGTTAAATTTTATAGTTTTTATTTTGTGCACTATAGTTTGTATTAGGTGGCTCCCATTCAGGTGGATATAACGTAATGTTGAATTCAGTCACAATCCATTTGTGAGGGTGCTTTGCATTAAGTACTTTAATTTAGTATGGTAAACCATTTACACACGTGAAACTGCCCAACTATAAGCTTATTGCATTTTTTAATCTGGTTTGCCTTTAGGTGCTGTACACTGCACTTGCTCCTGAAATAAATTTTTTTTAGATTTGATATAACTACAACTTAAGTCCTTTATAATTTAATTCTGGGAAATGCAAGCTTTACTTTTCTTCCTTTGTTGTAAATCTAGGTCTTGAAATATAAATGAGATCGTTTATTGATCATTATTTTATATAGATATATATATATGTGTGTATTGCTCTCTATCTGTATTGTATATATATATACACACACTCACATCATGCAGTTCAGATGAACTTGTTTAGTTTGACAGCCATGTCAGCTAACTGTGAAACTCTGGATTATAAAGTTAATTTTCAGTTGCTTCTAGTTTTACCTCTTTATAACACATCCAAGTCACATAGAGTTTCAGGATCTATATCTCTGCATCATTCAGAATGCTATTTGATACAGCCACCAGCTATTGTGGATGAGGAAACATGTGCTGCCTGTGATTTCAACAAGCCAGGCTCCCGGTGCCAGAGACGAATGCCTTGGATGTGGCGTGGGGAATTTAGTAAGTATAATGTGTCTTATTTTTCATGCATGAATTCTTGAAAGTAATCTTTTTCGGAGTTTTTCTTTTAAGTATGTGCATTTTGTGGAGCAGAAGATGCTGTGAAAGTTACCTGCATTAGAATGTTTGAAATAAAATTCAGGAATTTATCTTTTTCTTGCATTCTTGAAGTATTTACAAACTAGAATGTGAAAATTTTCTCCATTATCACAAGATGTACATTAATTACACTGTCTTTGTGATCTAGGTATATTGCAAAACTGCCAGTACTATGAGGATTGGGTGTCGTGGATTCGGATCTTACTTCACTATGTCCTCATTTCATACCTCATGTCAGCAACTTCTGTGCTTCCTTTGTGAAATCTTGTCCTTCATTGACTGATGCAGTCTTTATTTTTGTTTTAAATTACTGTCACAAAATAAGCTTGTGTTCTTTTCTAGTGCCAGCCACAAGAAATGAATACCATCGCATTCAACAGCAACTGGAGAACGAGAAATTTCCTCCCGAGTTTCCAGGAGGTCCTCAGAGAGCATTTCATCAGTTGCCTCGTGAAGAGCAAGCCACTATTGAGAAAAAGCGATTGGCTGGTAAGGGTTTAAAGTTTTTTGATGGAGTGTAAAAGTCTGAAATGTAACAGATGTGAATTACTTTTTTCATTTGAAACTTGTTAGTTTTTTTCATTTGATGTGGTGAACACGTATGCCGAAAGTGGATCGTATTTGACTAAATGTGCATGTCAGGGCACATTTTCATGTGCAAGTTTGCGAATCTGTGTGCTCTGTTAAAAAAAAAACCAAATAAACTTGTCTTTGTTTAAAGAAGAATGAAAATGCTTCTTTCTCATGCATGAATACATGCTGCAGAATAGTATGAGGATACATTTTAGTGGAGACTGTTGATTTGCACTTTAAAATTTTTCCCACTCATGTGTACAGAATACTGTCGCAAAGCCTATAAAAAGGTTCACAGCACTCGCATGGAACAGCGCGTAGCGACCATATGTCAGCGAGAAAACTCATTCTACGTTGACACAGTACGAGCTTTTCGTGACCGCCGCTATGAATTCAAAGGGTTGACAAAAGTGTGGAAGAATAAGTTGACAGAGGCAGAGGAACAGAACGATGCATCAGAGATCAAGCGTGCCAATGGCTTGCTGGTTCTGTATGATTCACTTCAGCTTGCCCACAAGTGCATTCTCAACTCCTTCTATGGATATGTTATGAGAAAAGGGTCAGTGTGAGATACTTCATGAATTGCTTATTATGTAAATCTTTCCTTTAATGATTGTTGGATGGATTACTTTAAAATTCTCTTAACTAAATGCTAATGTTTGCATTGATTTGGTTGGTAGGTAGGTTGGCTGGTTGGTTGGTTTGCTGACCATGTCTTGCGCAGTCTCATTTGGACTGTAGATTTAAATTGCATGTTATGCCAAGCATTCTTTGGAGAGAATCTATGTTGAAAAAAAGTCTTGCTGGTTCAATGCCTGATTAGCACAGCAAACTTCTCCCAGTCGACCCTGACTCAATAATAGAGGAGATTGGCAGTGCCCTCACATTAAACTATCCTCAAGAAAAGTGAGGTCGTTAAGACCCCACCTCCCCCAACGGCCTCAAAAGGTTAGGGAATGACCTTTTTTTATACCTACTTATAGTTGCTGCTGTATCTGAAGTGTGGAAACACATTAACACCCATTGTGAAGCCTTATAGCATGTTAATTCATGTCCTCTTTGTATATCAGTGCCCGATGGTACAGCATGGAGATGGCTGGGATTGTATGCTACACAGGAGCCAACATCATCACGCGAGCTCGAGAAATTGTTGAACAGATTGGGTGAGTACTTCACTGGTTGCTACTTTATTTTTCTCACTGATCAGTTAAATAGTTAAATCTCTTACTTCTTTGATGAGCCAGAATGTATGAATCAATTAACATTCGCTCCATTTCCATCATACTTGGTTGTCACTGACATGAGTATGTGCGTTGTCAACAGGCGTCCCCTGGAACTAGACACGGATGGTATCTGGTGTGTCCTTCCAGCTACATTTCCTGAGAACTACATCTTCAAAACAATCAATCCCAAGAAACCCAAAATAACTATTTCCTACCCGGGAGCTATGTTAAACATGATGGTGAAGGTTTGTCATCAATCTTTTGCCCTTCCTGTTTCCTGGCTTTTGGTAGAGTTTTTGCTGTTTTGACAATTTGTCTTGGTCATTCTCTCCTGCTTGGTTAATGTCTGACATTGTTGTTCATTTTTAATGCCAACACTTGTCTTTTCTTACAGGATCATTTTACAAATGATCAGTATCAAGAGCTTTCCTCTGCGGACAGCTTGACCTATTCAGTAAGAAGTGAGAACTCCATCTTCTTTGAGGTTGATGGGCCATACCTTGCCATGATTCTACCAGCTTCAAAGGAAGAAGGGAAAAAGCTGAAGAAGCGTTATGCTGTGTTCAACTTTGACGGCTCTTTGGCTGAACTGAAAGTAAGATGTAAATAGAATGTCTGTGGCATGGCATATGGAAGGCAAAGCCAAACCTTTGTCATCCACTGCCTTTGAAAATATTTGATAAAGGGTGAAAAAGAATCCCTTGGTTTAAATGTTTATGTTTTATATATTTGTAGAGTATTTATTTTTATTTATTCATTCATACATGCACTTACTCCTTTCCTAATTCATTTGTGAAGAAAAAACTACTACTTTCAGTGATTGATATAAAATGTGGCCATTGATATTCATATTCTGAATTCTCTAAAGGGCTTTGAGGTGAAGCGCAGAGGTGAACTGGAGTTGATTAAGATTTTTCAGTCATCTGTCTTTGAAGCCTTTTTGAAGGGTGAAACCCTGGAAGAATGTTACAAGGCTGTGGCAAAAGTTGCAGACTACTGGCTTGATGTTCTCTACAGCAAGGTAAACCCTGTTGCTTACATAGTGGTTCACAGGTAATGCATACAGCATTCGAATGCAGGCAGTAAATCAGTAAATTTGTGTAGCAATTATGCTCCATGCAAACGTGGATTGTTCCTCTTTTCAACTAAATTGTACAAAGCTGTAATTCACTGAATGAACCGAAACTCAGATCAGTTTATTGATTTTCAGCTAAATCCAGCATGAACTTTCCTGGTGTATGCATAAATCAGCAAGTGTTTTGCAATTGATCTGGGTGTGTCTGATTCATGCAGGCAGCAAACATGCCTGATTCGGAGTTGTTTGAGCTGATAGCAGAAAACCGCAGCATGTCACGCAAACTTGAAGACTATGGTTCACAGAAATCAACTTCCATCAGCACAGCCAAAAGACTTGCAGAGGTTTGGGCTTCAGCAATTAGTGGAGCATTTATTTTATTTCGAAGCAGTCCTATTTGGTAATTGCACAGTGAATAATTGTTCAGTATTTGAAGTGGAGAAAACATGTCTAAGTTTTGAGAAATTATTTCAACCAACATATATCACCAGGGTTGTAGAAGGAAGGATGCCTGACATGAAGATTTACTTGTATCTTTTATATCTTGTCCTTAGTTTCTCGGTGACCAGATGGTGAAAGATGCTGGCCTGGCATGTAGATTTGTTATCTCTAAGAGACCTGAGGGTGCCCCAGTCACTGAACGGTACTTTAATGCTATATAATATTTTTCTTTCTTTCTTTTTATTTTTTAACTGTCTTTTAAAGTGACTTGCTTCTACTTACTTATAGCGGTCCGGTGGTGCAACGGTTAGCGCCTGTCACCAATACAGTGAAGGTTGGCTGCCCAGAGTTCATTTCTCGTCTCGGGCATGCTGTTCTTTCTCTGCATGTGGCATCTGTTTACAGGGCTGGCTGCTTGCCGTAATATAGCCTTAGTTGCTGACACGGCGTAAAACACCAATTCCTCCTCCTCCTGCTTCTACTTACAAAGTAAATTCCAATACAAGCACATTTTCAAACAAATATCAAAACTACTTAGAAATTTGTAAGGAGTATTCAAGCACTTACATAATGGGGATCAGAATTTGTTTAGTCTTCATCTTTGTTTATGCTCCTTCTTTCTGTCCTGAGAATAATATTCTTTGCTAGGTCAAGCATTATGACTGTTGTAGTTGTCACTATTGTTAGAGATATGTCTACCATAACTGATGGGAGGAGTAAATTATGATGGATGAATAGTTTTAACAGACTTTTAGGCATGATACACCTATAGTAATGACTTCTTCAAAGTAGTTCTATTAAAATATTTTATCTTCCAGAGCCATTCCACTCAACATCTTCCAGGCTGAACCCAGCGTGAAAAAACACTTTCTGCGCAAATGGTTGAAAAGTCCACAGTGCACTGACTTTGACATCCGAGAGGTCATTCCTTTGTTTTCATCTTTAATGTTATTAAGCTGTAAACTATGTATTTACATGCTTGCGTTTAGTGGTGATATAGGCATACAGAATTTTTTTTTCAGACTCAATTTCACTTAGAGTTTGTAATTATCTGCCTTTGAAAAACAATTTCACCTTCCCTCCAGAAAAACAAAAATTTTAAAAAAGGGACTGCGTAAAGAGGATCTGTAAATGTTTTTAAGTTCTGCTGACTTTGTAGTACCACTCACCCTGGTGAGATCAAAAGCTAATGAACAATGAACTTAGGGCTCAGGAAGGTGTTTGGGGTAGAGGGGTGGAAAGGAGGTAATGCTTCTACCTCCAGAAAAAAAATCACTACGATGGGCTACTGATTGCTGTTTACTGCATTTGCCATGGAAGAAACAATGTCTTTACAACGCATAGATTTTACCTGTACAAAATAAGCATCTTGGTCTATAAAGAAGATTTCATCCAGCAGAGCAATGAAAAATTCTTCCATTGACTGCAATAAAAGAGCTGCAAGAGTTTTGTCTTGTATTCTTTTGTTTGTTATACACAGTGAGCCTGGCTTTAGCTGGGTTGCCACGCTTTACAAGCTTAGTGATTATTATTATTATTCAAAAATTAAAAGTCAGGGCATCCTTTGAGACAGTCATTAAGTTTTAGCTAAAACAGTTATACAGTAAAGGACAGAACAGAAAAAGTTATACTTGAAAGCAATAATGAAAGTGTTTGTGTACATCAGAATTTCATACTCATTGACGGAACTCATTTTTATGTCTACCTCAGTTTGACAGAATTTTGATATTGCAGTATCATTCATTGATCAGACACAGAAGAGTGTACATTGATGTGTGCATGTTAATCTTATTATGGTCTTGGTTCTTGTTGTAAAGAAGCTACTTTTTGAAACAGTTAATGTTGTGTTGCTTATATTTGATGATAACAATGGTGAAATATCAGCTTTTCGTTACAAAATTTCTTTCAAGATGAGACCTTTGATTGGAACTCCTTATTACTGTTCACTTGCCCTTCAGAGCCCTTGAGCAAATTTTCCATGGTTTGTATTTTCTGTATGTGATTTACACAGATCTGTAAGCAATAGCAAACTCTTCATTTTATTAAAGAGGTGATTTCGAACGTTTTCAGATTTTGGACTGGGAGTACTACATAGAGAGACTGGGAGGGTGCATCCAGAAGATCATTACCATTCCTGCAGCTCTGCAAAGTGTGAGATTTTTTTTTCTGTTTTTTAGAATTTTAGCTCATTATTGGATCCAGTCAAGTATGAGCTCATTATTGCAATCAGTAAAATGTAAGCCACTCTTTTTACTCATTAGAGTGCTAGCCAATAGTTACCAAGGTTATGTCATCTTGTTTAAATTGTTGTTTTGCTTAGTGAGCTGTGCTTGATTAGAGGGAGGAGATAGCTTTCATGTGTGCATTAAATTGTCTGCATGCAAACAGGGAAACCTTTTAGATGGTGGGGTGCACTTTCATGCATAATAAATATTCAAATTATTGTCATTTTTGAGAACTCTCTTAAAGCTAAAGTTGGTGGATTCACCCCAACCCAGCACCCAATACCACTTAACCCCATAGAATAATAAGACCACCTGTACCTCGCAAATATCGTGATGGAGGAAACGGCAAGCTAATTTTTATTGCCTGGTATGTGTTCACCAGATTTCAAACCCAGTTCCTCGAATACCTCATCCTGACTGGCTACGGAAGAAAATGCTAGAGAGAACTGACATCTTCAAGCAGAAAAAGATCAGTGAGATTTTTGCTCCAACTGCACGACAGATGACTAATGTAAGCTGCAGAAGGATAAAAAATGTCAAAAAGCATTTGCTTAAAATAAACATGCAAAGTACAATAGTAGAAAATAAATATTTTCATCCATAGCAAATGTGTACGGTGACAGTATTTGTGGTTTCCAGATATTTTTACCTTGTAGGCAAATTCTCTGTGCTGACCTCTTTGTTCATTGATCCCTTCTACCTATCATTACCTGCAAGTATGATCCCCTCCATTTTAAGACTGCTGTTGTGAAATACTCCTCAAGAAAGTTAACTGTGACCATAATGAATTGAAAATCTGTTTGCCCTTTATATATTTAGAAAGTATGTACTTATAAATCAAAAATCTGTTGTTTAGGGCTTTTTTTGTGGGTTTAGGGGGAAGGAGAAAGGAAAACAGATGGTAAATGGTTTTCAGTTAGTGATCTGAGGAAACAGAGCGATATTAATTTTGTTTAAGGTATCCAAGCTCTGTGAAGATGAAAACAGGGAAGAAACACCACCTGATGAGATACCAGTTCCTGACATGGAAGATATGGGTGGACAAACTCTACGACCTACAGGGGTTGCAGTGTTAAACAAGCGTAAACGAGATCAACTTGGAATAGATAGCCAAAGAGACTCTCAAATTTCAGATGCATCACAGAATTGGCGAGATGTGCTGGGTCCACCCCCTCCTATTGGAACAACTAAGGTATATTTAAAATATTTTTAAAAATACATATAATCATGCTTGAATAATGCTTTGTTTCGTCACAAATGAAATGAAACATTAGTTAGTGTCAGTCCAGCATCTTTAAAGACTTTTCATGACCTGTCTTCCTTGTAAAACTTTTGAGAGGCTTTGATAGCAAAGTAAAACTCTTTCTCCTGAAAGTTCTGGGTGCATGATTGGCAACCTAATATGAGATCATCAACCGGTGCAGGAAGAGCGTATGACTTGGGTGTTGTACCACAAGAAGAAATGGGAACTGCAGGCTAAAGCAAGACAAGAGAGGAAGCGTCGACGGATGGATGCCGGTGACTTACCTGTGTCTGGCGTTGTGGTGCCAGTGCGGGGCCTGGGTGGATTTTTGCGGCGCACTGCACGCAGCATGATGGATATGCCTTGGCAGATTGTGCAGGTTAGTGACATGATAAAAAAAGGTGAGAATTTTCATACCCAGGTGTGACATTGGTGAAAACTGCATGTCTTATGGGAGCACCATTCTGGTGTGCATGCAAGGAATTTTGTTTGTTTTGCATAAAAAAAAATACAGTTACAAATATGCTTTTCATGAAGGCAGATGTGACACTTTGATTTCAGTTGATGGAAATGACCCAGCCAGGGACCTTTAAACTGTGGGCTTTGATTGGTTCTGACCTTCATGCTATGAAACTTTTAGTTCCACGCATATTTTACGTCAATCAAAAAACACCAAAAGAAGGTGAAGGGGCTAGTAAGTATTATCTCCAGTCAGTTTTTTTTATGAAAAATTACTGTTCATCCAAATGATTTTTATATATAAGTAAAATAAAACAAGACTGTAAATGCTCTTTCTGATTACATGTGGACAGTTGTAAATTTAATTTTTGAAAAAAAGAACTATGATCAGGTTTTTAAGGAAAAAAAAAAAATCTAGCTCCAGAGTTGCCAAACCATCTTGTTTGCTTGTGTGCAGTGTGGAGAAAAGTTCAGAAAATTCTCCCAAGATCACACCCTGTCCTAAACCTGTATGAGTATTCTGTTCCAGAAAATGTCTACCAAGAACACATCAAGTAGAGTGCATGCTTTTTTTTTTTTTTTTGTCTTTTACATTGTTTTTTTTTTTGTGTTCACTTGTGTAACACTTATGTAAAGGGAGTGTGCAGAAAGTGGTTTTTCTTTTCGTAGAAAGAGTAATGAATGTTTTGTATGACCTACAAACACATGTAGGTATGTTTGGGGATAGGGCAGGTGGCTGATAATACATTTAATAATAATATGTTCATTTGTATAGTGCTTTCTTCACCATTAAAGGGGGGCTCAAAGTGCTTTACTAAAAAGAAAAACACACAAACATAATGATAATAGATGCTGGTAATTATGTAAATTATGTAAGATTACACATAAATGTCTCTTATATTTTGTTCATTTTTGTGTTTCTTTCATTCTTGGAAGCGATATTCAAGAAAAAAGATTTCTCCTTTCATGTTGTCAGTGATATAACTGCTGACTTGTCATCACCTGACATCGAAGGTGTGTATGAGACTCAGGTACCTCTGGACTTCCGAGCTCTGGTTGATCTCGGCTGTCTTGTCACAGTTGATCGCAACTTTGCCAAAATGATGTCTGGCAGGGTAAGAGAGTTTTCAGCATGTTGTATTAGAACTGATTGTGATTTAAGAAAGTGTTCACTCCCATAGATTAAAAAATTCTCTGTATTTATGTTACTGGGCCTATACTTAGTGTTAATTTATGGGATACAGATCTTGACCTTAATGTTGATAACCAGATACAAATTTTAAAAAATTGTTACATAGTCATTAAAAATAAGCTATAGAAGAAAGGAAGGTAAATCAAAATTATAATAAAGTTCAAAGTAAGGAGAAATAAACCTTTCCTACCATAATCCATCAAAATAGTGCCTTGTAAATCCAAAAGATATTACATATATCCATTGCCACAAAAAAAATTGGAGGCAGGTTTACACACCAACTATGATTACTGTAGGAAGTGGATTCTAATGGTCACAGACCTTTTAGCTCCATATTTTCTTAAGCATGTCTTATAAATAATCTAATTTTTCCTTTCAGAAAATGTTTAAAATAAAATGTTTCTTTATGTAGTTGTGAAAAGGTTACATCTTGTGAAGAGTTGGCATTGTTGTCTAATATGTAATGAGTAAAATCTCCATCATTGTTATTACTTTCACTCCATCCTTCCTACACCTTTGCTGTCGACTATATCTGAACAATACTTAACTCAGTCAAGGCATTTTGCCCCAGTGAAAGTGAACATTAACTTGACGTCTTGAATGAGTTAAACTCGTGCTGAATATTTGTGCTGGCTGTCTTTCTTTTTCTCTTGCTTTCTTGCTTTTTCTTTTTTCTTTCTTTTTTTTTTTTCATTTTTTTTTTTCCTTACATATTGTGACCGGATACCAGTTATAATAACCATTTATTTCTGGCAGGAAACAGACACCTTTGAGTTAGAAAACCTTGAATTTCGTACTTTGGCTCAGTTTCCATACCTGGAGCCTGGATCCATCAAGCATATTTACCTCTATCATCACATCTGGTAAATATTAGTCCACAAAGCTCTTTCATAGATACCACAGTCTATATTAGTGTTAACATATTTTTGACTAACTCTGTATTTTACATCTTTATCAACCACTGAAGTAAGCCAGTGCACAAACTGAAGTAAGAAACAGACTGAAATTTATTTTCATTATAATTTTCAGTGTGCATTAACACCCAGCAGAGATTTCTGTGGGTTTTTTTTTTAAATGAGCAGTTTTGAAGATGGCCAAGTGGCATGTATATGTTTTAATTTGGCTTCATTTGCATGTATTTTTGCCCTAACAGCAGCAGCAAAGTCATGATGGGCCTGTTCTTCCCCATGTCAAAGCGAGCTACAGTCTTTGTAGTAGACACAGTACGTAGCGATCAGATGCCTAACCTGCAGGCCCTGTACAATGCTGAGAGGAATACAAAGTAAGGCTTGGTGTTGGAGAAGTTACTTGGACTTTCTCAGCAACATCTTGTTTGGCTGTGTGCTTTATCTTCCTTCCATTTTGCCATTCTTTACCTTTGTTGCTGGTGTCAGATCTTGTTGCCATGTCATCACTGTATTCCTAATCAACACCTGCTTGCAGCTGAAGATGTGATCATTATTCTCTTTAACACCAAAGTTTTACCTTTTTTCTTGCCCTGCCAGGATTTTACAACATTTAATTTATGTGTCTGCTAGGTTATCCAAGGGAGCTGATGAATCCATGTTGCCCCCTGGTGGTCACACCTTTGATATCAAACTGGAAAAAGATATCCGCCAAGTTCATCGCAGTCTCCAGAGGCTGTTGTCTACCTACAAAGATGAGAAGCGAGGTCCAACCTTCATTGCAGTTCAGTCACCAAAAGGTAAAAAAAAAAATACCCGTGGTTGGAACAGAGCATGCAGATAGTGAATAAATATTCTATAGCACTGCACTATAATTAGAATTTTAATAAAACACAGCAAAAGAACTTTTAGTGAAGGTGAAGCAAGTTACAAAGTGGAGTAGCTTGTTTGTATATATATTAGTATTTGTCATCAAAAGGAACATGATAGTGACACTTTCCTATGTAATGTCTTTCTGGTGTTGAGATTAGTAACTAGCATAAGATTTTCAAATACATAAATGCATTATGGGGCAATGAAAAATTTGATTGTTTCCTTGCTCTTCTTTGAAAGTCTCAGCTCAGCTCATCTCATTCCATCTCTCTTTATACTCTGTAGACTTTCAGCACTTGACAGCAGCCATGCCAGGCTTGAGTGACTTCCCTCTTGTGCCCATCCATATTTCAGATAGGTGAGTTATTTCAGCAAAATAAAAACTTTTAGAACAGCTGTTGTGGGTTATGTTTAGAGTAGGTTTGGAGTCTACATGAAGATTTCATTTTTTCCAGCTTTACACTGGACCATCCAAAGCTATTATTTTTTACCCTTTAGTTCTCTCTTTTCTCTCTTTGAATCTGTCTGCCCTTCCGTGAAATTTTCCTTTCAATTTATTGTAACTGTTTTTATTTATTTATTTTTTATAAAAAGTCATGATGCTATGACCTCTACTCCTCTAAACAACAGCATTTTAACACTTTTGAATGTATGTTGTGCATGTGTTATGCAGGCAAGGGAACATTTTCTTGAGCATATAAATGATGGCATAGTTCCCTTTAACTCTGTGATATAGTAAGGCCACTCAAAGGATACTATTCAAAAGTCACTTGTGTTGGATTTCAGTGACACTCTATACAACGTCCTTGATTGGCAAAGGGTGGGAAGCCGTCGCATGCTGCAGCATTACCTGAATGTTGATATTATCCTACAGGTGACATTTTAAATTCCTGTTGATGTATTCAGCTCTTATTATTCATTATTACTAATAGAATAATTAAACAGGTTCATGTGTCACATAAACATTTTCAGCTTTTTTCATTTAAAGAGATCTCATTGTTGTTATGGTATGACTCTAAAGAGATTTCACAGTTACGCAGTTGCTATGTTCAAGTCAGATGTCACGGGGGCTTTATTTTCCATTTTTATTACCAGGCTATGATGGAACAATGTCGATATTTCCACATCCCTGTGGGCAACATGCCTAAAGACATCACAATGTTTGGCTGTGACCTGTTCTTTGCTCGCCACCTCCGCAAACACAATCATGTTCTGTGGGCCTCAATGTCAGAGCGGCCAGACCTGGGCGGGAAAGAAGCCGATGACAACAGGTTTGCAACTGCATTGGCAAACTGTAGACATTGGAATGTTTGGATGTGATATATTGCTGTTACTGTATGCTTTTATTGAGATGATTCAAAAGTCATATTGAGCAACACAGAACAGGACACTTGACAGATGCCCATATAGTACTTATTATTTAAATTTTATTTCTTTTTTTGGTCTCCATCAGACTTTGCATGGAAATGGAAGAGAGCAACAGTATAGCAGTTAATAACAGTGGGGCCTATCACTCTGTGTGTATTGAGTTGGAGGTCACGTCACTAGCTGTCAACACCATCATTGAGGTGAGGTTCGCACAAGGGTGGAGGGGTTGATTTGCTTGTGTGCATGGCTCTTTTGTGTTTGCACATGCCTGTGCATGTGTTTACTGGGAATTAGGGGTCAGGGTTTGGTTAGGGGCAGACTATCAGCAAAGTTGGATTAGGGCTAGAGACAGGGCTAAGAATGGGATAAGATGAGTTATGGGAATGAGTTAAGAATGGGATATAGGTATTAGACTGACACAATTTATTGCTGGAATCTGTGTGTGTGTAAGTGTGTGCACACATGGGTGTGCCGGCATGCATTCATATACTTGTGCTTTTCATGTTCAATGTCATCCTCCTCAATAGTCAGGACATGTGAACGATCAAGAGGGCGCCAGCGCTGTCAGCTTTGACACAATGCCTTGACCTCACTAGAGGAGATGGCCAAAGGCCAGGGAGCAGCTACGATGGGGCTGGCAAGTTATGATGAAGCTGCACTGTGTTCCACCACTTTCAGGTGAGTCATAGGTACCTAGGGGCATTTCAGGTGTGGGGATGCCCGGATGAGATGCACATGCATGGAGGCATATTTTGGTGGACTGTTTATCCTTGGATTTGGCAAACAACTTCATCCATCACCTAATTGCTAATTCTGCTTGTCTGCTTTTTTGTTAATGTAACTTAAAAATATAATCAGATGCATATCCATTTAAAAGGAATTATAAGGATTTTAGAATTGTATAGAAATGATTTATCGTTATAGTTTTTTTTCTGTTAACTTTCACCACTCACTTCTCTTTGTTACTATCGTTACTATCTTTATGATTCATTTTAATCAAAATATTTTAATTTTAAATATATGGCATAATACTTAGCTAGACAAAATATTAATGTACATCTGCAGGACATGCCAATGTATAAAGATTTTAGGGTCACATACTCAATGTTTAGGCATAATTTAGCCATGCAGTAAAAGTAATTGTGAATAACTGTTCTGTTTCATTGCTTCTAGGATTCTGAAAAACATGGTGCAAGGTTGGGTTCGGGATGTGACGTCCTACAACAATGTGTTTGCAGACAACCAGATTGTACATTTTTACAGGTCTGTTTTGGCACAAACTTTTCATGGGATGAGGGTGAGGGGTCAGATAAGGATGGAGAAACTGCAGATGTATATGCATCTGAACAATTCTTATTTTTGTTGGAGAAATGAAACTGCCTTGCCTTTTGAATGTACTGTTTACAATCAACTGTAGCATATAAACCTTTACTTTAAACCCAGAAAACATTCCAGATTTCTAACTTTAGATACTTTCATATTATGTATTTTTCTCCTGCCTTGCTGTTGTTACATCTCTTCAGATATTAATTTTTCTCTGTTTTGTCTATACATTTCATTATTTTGTTAGTATGTTGATCTGTACTCACAATAAGGCCAACAAGGAAGTGAGTATAGTCAAATTATATTGTGATGCTATAATGTGCAGACCTTGATACTATATAATATGTTGCTATTAAGGTTCTCTGTATATGTGCCAGCAAACACATTAATACACCAGTGCAGAAAAAAAAATGGTAATAAGTTTGGAGTATTTTGTGTGATTCTTAAAATAAAACAAAAATACATCTAAACCTGACTAATTCTTTATGCCTGGCACGTTACCTCCCTGTTGGGAGAGACAACTTTTTGATAGTTAAAGAGCTAGTGTAAGAGCTATGATCATGTCATCCGGTAAGTCTTGAAGAATGATAATTTACTCTCAAAATCTTTTTTGTGGGGATTCAGGGGAGAGGAGCATGACTGGATGCGTGAGTATAATTATTGTGGTGCTTTTATGTAGGTGGTTGCGATCTCCAACTGCCCTTCTTTATGACCCAGCCTTGCGAAGAACTCTGCACAACATGATGAAGAAAGTCTTCATGCAGGTGGGGAGAAAGTGTAAATCTTGTTGGAATGTTTCTTATGTAGGCTAATGTTGGAAAATTTTGATGTTGACATATTTTAGATAAGATGGTGGTCTATGAAATTATGTGGCTTAAAGCTGATTTTTGTAATGGCATGCCAGATATGAATATTTTGCCTAATTTTCTTTCTGCTGTAATACATTTATTAAAAGGATAATTGTAAAAAAGACAAAATTTAGGCCCTGTGAAGCATTATGGTAATTTTTGTGGTATTTTTTTAATAATTTTTATTTAATGAAGTTATAAAAAAAAAAATCTACTTTTTCCATCTGTAGCTTTATTTCAAAAGACTTTTTGAACACTGGACACATATTATCAAATATCGAACATTTTGACCATGATACAAAACTTTGTAGATAGTCATATGTGTCTGGTTAAGAAGGATTTGTAACCTTTAACCTTTGATATCATTTCATTCTTCCACCAGCTGATGGCCGAATTTCAGCGTCTTGGGTCCATCATTGTGTATGGTAACTTCAACCGCCTCATTCTATGCACTAAAAAGCGACGGCTGATTGATGCACTGTCCTACGTAGAGTACATCACAAACAGCATATGCGCTCGCCAGCTGTTTCACCTCATAGACCTCACTTATGATCAGTGTTGGGAATTCCTTATTTGGATGGACCCTGTAAGTGCAACACAGAGAGATATCAAAAGTTGACTACAGTTATCTCCCATCTGTTATCAATAAACTTCTTTCCTCTTGTCATAATACAAGAAAGAAAGAAAATATGTATATAAATCCTTGCAATTGCCAAAAATCGCGTGTGTTCATCAAGGTTTAATTAGGAACACTCCAGAGATTTGCAGTCTGTGATGTTGTGAAGCAGGATTTTTTGTTTTTTTAATGCCAACAGGCCAACCATGGAGGAGTCAAGGGGAAGCTATCCAATAAACCAGGTTCCAGCAGGAAAGAAAAGGATGTTGGTGATGAGGAACAGAATAGCGATGGCGAGGAAGAAGAAGAATTAAACAAGTCAGATGATGAAGATGAGGTACACTACAATGAAAAGAAGTGTCATAGACCTGAATTTTGCTTTTGCAAAGGGTTTATTTTGCCTTGTAATGGGTATGCAACATTAGGGCGTGTCCTTATGTTTGATCTCCATTGGTACATTGACTCTTTCATTTTATGATGTAGCCTCTGTTGCCAGCACTAACAATCAAACATGAATGGCTGTCATTATGATTTGTCTTTTATTTTCTTAACTGTTATAGCCTGAGATCGAGATGAATTGGAACTTGATGCGCTTTCTTCCCGAAGGTGGAGCCTGCCAGACGAATTTTAACGTGAGTTGAGAGTAGAAGAGAAGGGAGTAAGTTTAGTCATGTGACTAAAACCAACATCGTTATGCTTCCATGGATTTATTTATAATTTTTAGACCTCGTAAGCTTCTTGCTTATCTTGCTCACTCAACATTCTCTTGTCATCTTCCTGGGATATAATACTAAACATCTCAAAGATTCTCTCTTTTATTTTTATTTATTTTTTTTTTAATAAACTCGATCATCGTCGTATAAGAAATAGATTTTACAAGAATTTATTTTACTTTTAAATGCAGTGGTTCCTTTTCTAGAAGCATCATTTT